>NC_134364.1:41871404-41936404 GCF_048569485.1 Anomaloglossus baeobatrachus | reverse complement strand
GTCCTTGGAGGACGGTACCATTAGGCAGGGAGCTCTGGGTGGAAGGCAATGATGGCTACTGAGAGGCTGATCTGGGTGTGTGCAGGGGATGACGAGCCACTTTTACTACACGTGCTAAGGTCGACCTGGACTTTCCATGAAAAATAGATCACTTTTTTTGGGATGTCGGTCCAGTCCCTGTCACTGATCAGGACAGATGGAGGGATTGGACTTAGACTGCTGGATTTGGAATTACATTTTTGCTGAAAACTATTAATAAATACATATGTATCGTGTGTGTGTGTGTATATAAATATATATATGTTTACATTTTTCCACACTCTTTCAGATATTATATCCGCCCTCCCTCCTAAAAAAAAAAAAAAATATTTGTATAGAAATTGTTTATATTTTTCTGAGGTGTGAGATGGAAATGATGGAGGAGATTTTGGATGCGGGCAGGTTGGAAATGTTCGATGTGAGTCAGATTTCTGCAGACGTTGCGTTGTGATTCTCTTCACAAGCCTCTGTATTATGCAACACTTCCAATCTATATCCACCCACATTGTGGATGTGTAGTAGCGTAGCAGCATGGAGCATTGTTGTGCCGCACGCCGCCATCCTGTTAGAATCAGTCTGATTTTTATTTGTTTTTGTTTTTATTTTTGGGTCCAGTCTTTGTTTTTTTGAGTTATAAACCCATGTTCCGTGCCAGGCCTTGTTTCCATGTAGCTGACTTTTTTGTTGTTGTTTTTTTTATTTATTTTTTAACCGGCTGATGTGGGAATTAGATTGATTTTCAGCCGGATCAGAAGATGTCACATGTGGGGGTTTCTTCTTCTCCGGCTGTTGATGCCATGCTGTTGGTCAACTTTGCACCAGGTGTGCCCTGCTTGGGCTGAAAGGGAATCCGTCATGTATTTTTTTTTATATATATAATATATATATATATATCAGTGCCTGCAAGTAGTATTCAACCCCCTGCAGATTTAGCAGGTTTGATAAGATGCAAATAAGTTAGAGCCTGCAAACTTCAAACAAGAGCAGGATTTATTAACAGATGCATAAATCTTACAAACCAACAAGTTATGTTGCTCAGTTAAATTTTAATAAATTTTAAACATAAAAGTGTGGGTCAATTATTATTCAACCCCTAGGTTTAATATTTTGTGGAATAACCCTTGTTTGCAATTACAGCTAATAATCGTCTTTTATAAGACCTGATCAGGCCGGCACAGGTCTCTGGAGTTATCTTGGCCCACTCCTCCATGCAGATCTTCTCCAAGTTATCTAGGTTCTTTGGGTGTCTCATGTGGACTTTAATCTTGAGCTCCTTCCACAAGTTTTCAATTGGGTTAAGGTCAGGAGACTGACTAGGCCACTGCAACACCTTGATTTTTTCCCTCTTGAACCAGGCCTTGGTTTTCTTGGCTGTGTGCTTTGGGTCGTTGTCTTGTTGGAAGATGAAATGACGACCCATCTTAAGATCCTTGATGGAGGAGCGGAGGTTCTTGGCCAAAATCTCCAGGTAAGCCGTGCTATCCATCTTCCCATGGATGCGGACCAGATGGCCAGGCCCCTTGGCTGAGAAACAGCCCCACAGCGTGATGCTGCCACCACCATGCTTGACTGTAGGGATGGTATTCTTGGGGTCGTATGCAGTGCCATCCAGTCTCCAAACGTCACGTGTGTGGTTGGCACCAAAGATCTCGATCTTGGTCTCATCAGACCAGAGAACCTTGAACCAGTCTGTCTCAGAGTCCTCCAAGTGATCATGAGCAAACTGTAGACGAGCCTTGACATGACGCTTTGAAAGTAAAGGTACCTTACGGGCTCGTCTGGATCGGAGACCATTGCGGTGGAGTACGTTACTTATGGTATTGACTGAAACCAATGTCCCCACTGCCATGACATCTTCCCGGAGCTCCTTCCTTGTTGTCCTTGGGTTAGCCTTGACTCTTCGGACAAGCCTGGCCTCGGCACGGGTGTAAACTTTCAAAGGCTGTCCAGGCCGTGGAAGGCTAACAGTAGTTCCATAAGCCTTCCACTTCCGGATGATGCTCCCAACAGTAGAGACAGGTAGGCCCAACTCCTTGGAAAGGGTTTTGTACCCCTTGCCAGCCTTGTGTCCCGCCACGATCTTGTCTCTGATGGCCTTGGAATGCTCCTTTTGTCTTCCCCATGTTGACCAAGTATGAGTGCTGTTCACAAGTTTGGGGAGGGTCTTAATTAGTCAGAAAAGGCTGGAAAAAGAGATAATTAATCCAAACATGTGAAGCTCATTGTTCTTTGTGCCTGAAATACTTCTTAATACTTTAGGGGAGGAACCAAACAGAATTCTGGTGGTTTGAGGGGTTGAATAATAAATGACCCTCTGAATAAACTTTTCACAATTTAAAAAAATAAATAAATAAATAAATAAATAAATAACATTCTTTTTTGCTGCAGTGCATTTCACACTTCCAGGCTGATCTACAGTCCAAATGTCACAATGCCAAGTTAATTCCGAATGTGTAAACCTGCTAAATCTGCAGGGGGTTGAATACTACTTGTAGGCACTGTACACATATATATATATATATATATTAAATTAAACTACCCCAAATGTGTTTTAAATGATACAATGTGCGTATGTGCATCACCAACATGGATAAAATAAAAAATTCTATGTGTTTATCTTAAAAGACTTTATATTCTTAGGTGACTGCTTTAGGTTTCAGTAATAGGGGCGGAGCTTTTGTTGGGATCAGTCACTGTCATTCACATTCAGACATTCTTTTTTTTTTTTTAACTTAGTCACGCCCCCAGCACTGTAATTTATTACACCACAGGTCCTTCACCACCACTTCTCTGCTGAGCTCCACCAATAACTGTCACATGATCGTGACATCAGCACCGGTCCTTCACCATCACTTCTCTGCTGAGCTCCACCAATAACTGTCACATGATCGTGACATCAGCACCGGTCCTTCACCACCACTTCTCTGCTGAGCTCCGCACATTACTGTCACATGATCGTGACACCAGCACTGGTCCTTCACCACCACTTCTCTGCTGAGCTCCGCACATTACTGTCACATAATCGTGACATCAGCACTGGTCCTTCACCACCACTTCTCTGCTGAGCTCCGCACATTACTGTCACATGATCGTGACATCAGCACTGGTCCTTCACCACCACTTCTCTTCTACTGATCACCACAGGTCCTTCTCCAATGCTGGGCTCCAGAGATCAGCAGAAGAAAAGTGCTAGTGCAGGATCTGTGGTGACGTCATTATCATGTGACCGTAGTGGGCGGAGCTCAGCAGAGAAGTGATGGTGAAGGTGGTGTAATCAATCACAATGCTGGGGTGTGACTAAGTTAAAAAAAAAAAAAAAGAATCATGTCTGAAGTTGAGTGACTGTGACTGAACACTGCAAAAGCTCCGCCCCTATGACTAAATCCTAAAGTATTTACTGTTTTCACCTAAGCATATAAAGTCTTTTTTTTTAAGATAAAATCTGGATTTTTTTTTATTCATGTTATTGATGCACATTGCATTGTTTAAAACATATTGAGAGTTTTTTAATATTAAAAAATGACATGACGACAGGTTCTTTCTAAAAAAAAAAAAAAAGTTGGCTACTACTGATGCATGTAAACCCAGCCTAAGTACTGTGTCACACATCCATGTTTTATGGTCTGGGAAGCACCGAAGCACCACAGACCGGCCAGAGGTCCCCTGATCCGACCTCCACGTAAACAGTCGGTACGGAAAGTATTCAGACCCCTTGAAATTTTTCACTGTTTCATTGCAGCCATTTGGTAAATTCAAAAAGTTCATTTTTTTCTCATTAATGTGCACTCTGCACCCCATCCCCCATCTTGACAGAAAAAAACAGAAATGAAGAAATTTTTGCGTTTTTTTTTTTTTTTAACAAAAACTGAAATATTACATGCTCATAAGTATTCAGACCCTTTGCTCAGTATTGAGTAGAAGCCTCCTTTTGAGCTAGGACAGCCATGAGTGTTCTTGGGAATGATGCAACAAGTTTTTCACCCCTGGATTTGGGATCCTCAGCCATTCTTCCTTGCAGATCCTCTCTGGTGGACGCCATTTTCAGGTCTCTCCAGAGATGCTCAATTAGGTTTAGGTCAGGGCCTGGCTGGGCCAGTCAAGAATGGTCACAGAGTTGTTCTGAAGTCACTCCTTTGTTATTTTAGCTGTGTGCTTAGGCTCATTGTCTTGTTGGAAGGTGAACCTTAGGCCAAGTCTGGAAGAGGTTTTCTCCAGGATATCTCTGTACTTGGCCGCATTCATCCTTCCTTCAATTGCAACCAGTCATCCTGTCCCTGCAGCTGAACAATAACGAATAACGTTTGGAACACCATTCTAAGTCTGAACTGGGTGCAAAAAAACCAAAAAGACATCACTATGGGGAGATAAGGTATGCAGACCAGTGACTATGGAAGGGGAATACATGGAATAGCAGAAACTGCTGTGTGAATACTGACCTGAAAAATCCAATAGCTATATGAAGAGTGAAAATGTGAAAAATGGAATCTGCATTACTGCCATGAACATATGAATCAAGAGAAATTTAGCTACTGAATTGATCAATGCAATAGAGCCCCAACACTACGCCAAAGTATTTCTCTACGTTGGGGTCCCTAGCTTGTGTGTGTCCTCTCATGCAGTTAAAAAACTTACCGTGTATGGGAAGCTGAGACCCAGGCTATTTATGCGTATTATATGGATTGGCAATAGGTGTGGTGGGGAGGGTTCACAAACGAAAAACTACTAACAATAACGAATAACGTTTGGAACACCATTCTAAGTCTGAACTGGGTGCAAAAAACCCAAAAAAAACATCACTATGGGGAGATAAGGTATGCACACCAGTGACTATGGAAGGGGAATACATGGAATAGCAGAAACTGCTGTGTGAATACTGACCTGAAAAATCCAATAGCTATATGAAGAGTGAAAATGTGAAAAATGGAATCTGCATTACTGCCATGAACATATGAATCAAGAGAAATTTAGCTACTGAATTGATCAATGCAATAGAGCCCCAACACTACGCCAAAGTATTTCTCTACGTTGGGGTCCCTAGCTTGTGTGTGTCCTCTCATGCAGTTAAAAAACTTACCGTGTATGGGAAGCTGAGACCCAGGCTATATATGCGTATTATATGGATTGGCAATAGGTGTGGTGGGGAGGGTTCACAAACGAAAAAGTTTGTTTTTTTGGTTTTTTTTGGGTTTTTTGCACCCAGTTCAGACTTAGAATGGTGTTCCAAACGTTATTCGTTATTGTTAGTAGTTTTTCGTTTGTGAACCCTCCCCACCACACCTATTGCCAATCCATATAATACGCATAAATAGCCTGGGTCTCAGCTTCCCATACACGGTAAGTTTTTTAACTGCATGAGAGGACACACACAAGCTAGGGACCCCAACGTAGAGAAATACTTTGGCGTAGTGTTGGGGCTCTATTGCATTGATCAATTCAGTAGCTAAATTTCTCTTGATTCATATGTTCATGGCAGTAATGCAGATTCCATTTTTCACATTTTCACTCTTCATATAGCTATTTGATTTTTCAGGTCAGTATTCACACAGCAGTTTCTGCTATTCCATGTATTCCCCTTCCATAGTCACTGGTGTGCATACCTTATCTCCCCATAGTGATGTTTTTTTGGGTTTTTTGCACCCAGTTCAGACTTAGAATGGTGTTCCAAACGTTATTCGTTATTGTTAGTAGTTTTTCGTTTGTGAACCCTCCCCACCACACCTATTGCCAATCCATATAATACGCATAAATAGCCTGGGTCTCAGCTTCCCATACACGGTAAGTTTTTTAACTGCATGAGAGGACACACACAAGCTAGGGACCCCAACGTAGAGAAATACTTTGGCGTAGTGTTGGGGCTCTATTGCATTGATCAATTCAGTAGCTAAATTTCTCTTGATTCATATGTTCATGGCAGTAATGCAGATTCCATTTTTCACATTTTCACTCTTCATATAGCTATTGGATTTTTCAGGTCAGTATTCACACAGCAGTTTCTGCTATTCCATGTATTCCCCTTCCATAGTCACTGGTGTGCATACCTTATCTCCCTGCAGCTGAACAACACCCCCATAGCATGATGCTGCCACCACCATGTTTCACTGCTGGGATTGTATTGGGCAGGTGATGAGCCTGGTTTTCTCCACACATACCACTTAGAATTATCACCAAAAAGTTCTATCTTTGTCACATCAGACCAGAGAATCTTATGTCTCATAGTCTGGGAGTCCTTCATGTGTTTTTTTGCAAACTCTATACGGGCTTTCATATGTCTTGCACTGAGGAGAGGCTTCCATTAGGCCACTCTGCCATAAAAAACCGACTGGAGGCTGCAGTGATAGTTGACTTTGTGGAACTTTCTCCCATCTCCCTACTGCATCTCTGGAGCTCAGCCACAGTGATTTTGGGGTTCTTCTTTACCTCTGTCACCAAGTCTCTTCTCCCACGATTGCTCAGTTTGGCTGGACGGCCAGGTCTAGGAAGAATTCTGGTGGACCCAAACTTCTTCCATTTAAGGATTATGGAGGCCACTGTTCTCTTAGGAACCTTGAGTATTGCAGAAATTCTTGTGTAACCATGGCCAGATCTGTGCCTTTGCACAGTTCTGTCTCTGAGCTCCTTGAGCAGTTCCTTTGACCTCACGATTCTTATTTGGTGTGACATGCACTGGGAGCTGTGAGGTCTTAGGCTAAGTTCACACTTCCGTTGTTTTGCATCAGTCACAATCCGTAGCCTTGAGGAATTACGGTATCCTGCAAAATATTTTGCAGGAATCCTGTTTTTCCCCATAGACTTCTATTCCTGACGGATTGCGACTGATGATGCTGCGTTGCATCCGCTGCGTCACGGTTAGTCGTTTTTTAACTGACCGCCGGGCAGGAGCAACGCAGCCTGTAACGTTTTTTGAGCAGCGCGATCTGTAGGATTTTGCTGCGCATGCTCTCTCTGGCTCCCTGCCCCCGTAACCAGGATACACATCGGGTAACCAAGCAATGTGCTTTGGTTAGTTACCCGATATTTCCCATGGTTACGGGTGCAGGGAGCCCGCGCTAAATAGTGCACGCTGGTAACCAAGATAAATATCGGGTAACCAAGCAAAAAGTGCTTCGCTTTTAGTTAACCGATATTTACCCTGGATACAGTGTGCAAGGAGGCCGACACTTCCCCACTCGGCTCCGCCCCCTCCTGCACTCCGCATGTGTACACACACACACTCTCTCTCTCTCTCTCTCTCTCTCTCTCTCTCTCACTCACTCACTCACTCACTCACTCACTCACTCACTCACTCACTCACTCACTCACTCACTCACACACACACACACACACACACACACACACACACACACACACACACACTTGTCCCCAGCACTGAAGTCCTCAGCTCCACGGCCCCGCTCGGCTCCGCCCCCTCGCGCTCTGCCCCCTCCCGCACTCCGCATGTACACACGCATGTAGACACACACACACACACACACCTGTCCCCAGCCATGCAGACCGCGGCACTAACATCCTCAGCTCCGCCCCCGAACTCCGCCCCCAGCACACAACAGAGTCCGAGAATGAAATTCTTTTCTTTGTCACCCATTGTACAACGCATCAGTCACATGCGTCAAGCAACGCATGTGACTAATGAAAAACAATGGAAATGTGAACCTAGCCTTATATAGACAGGTGTGCGCCTTTCCAAATCAAGTCCTATCTGTGTAAACACAGCTGGACTCCAATGAAGGAGAAGGCCCATCTCAAGGAGGATCACAAGGAAAGGGACCGCATGCGACTTAAATATGAGTGTCTGAGCAAAGGGTCTGAATACTTATGAGACCATGTGATATTTTAGTTTTTCTTGTTTAATACATTTGCAAAAATGTCTACAGTAATTTATTTTTTCTCTGTCAAGATGGGGGATGGGGTGCAGAGTGTACATTAATGAGAAAAAAAATGAACTTTTTTGAATTTACCAAATATCTGCAATGAAACAAATAGTGAAATATTTAAAGGGGTCTGAATACTTTCCGTACCCACTGTATACCTGAGGCTGTGGGTCAGGAGAGCGACCTGGGCATCGCTCTGATCTTTATTGATGGTTTTGGCAGCGTTGATGGAGTCACAGCAGTGCTATAAGTAAGGTGTGGGGGCAGGAATTAGGATGGCACCTGATGGATCATCACAGCTATGGAGAGATGGCAGATTTAGGCTAGGTTCGCACACTGCGTCTTTTTGACGCTGCGTTTTTGTGCGTTTTTGGCCGCTAAAAATGCACAAACGCACCTGCGTCGAAAAAACGCATAAAAAACGCATGCGTTTTTGGTGCGTTTTTGGCTGCGTTTTGCTGCGTTTTTGATCTCTGCGTTTTGCTGCGTTTTTCCAATGCATTGCATGGGGGGGAAATGCAGAAAAACGCAGGAAAGAACTGACATGTCCATTTTTTTTTTAAACTCAAAAACGCAGGTAAAAAAACCAGATGTGTGCGGACAGCAAAAATGAAAACTCTTAGACTTTGCTGGGTAAGCAAAGTCCTGCAGTTTTGAGGCCAAAAACGCACCCGAAAAACGCGCAAAAACGCCGCGAAAAACGCACTGTGCGCACATAGCCTTAGGCCCTGTACACACATTGAGTATTTTGTGACTTTTTTACCTCAGTATTTGTAAGATAAAACCAGGAGTAGGTAAAAAATGCAGTAGTGGTGCCCGTGTTTCTATTAGGTCACGTACACACTAGTATTTGGTGAGTTTTTACCTCAGTATTTGTAGCCAAAACCAGGAGTGGAACAATCAGAGGGAATGTATAATAGTAACACGGGCACCACTGCTGTATTTATCACCCATTTCTGATTTTGGCAAATACTGAGGTAAAAACTCACAAAATACTCAGTGTGTACGAGGCCTAAGACTATGTTCCCACTATGAGCGTTCGGTGAGTTTTTGATGATGCAGAATTTCTGTGCCTATTATATAAATTAGGTTACTTGTGAGTTGTTGTGTTTTTTTTTTTTTCTCACCTGCAGATTTTCTGCATCCAGTGCACGTCTATAGCCTCGCTCACATGAGCGCATGAATCGGACGAGTGCAATGCGAGAAAATATCACAGTGCACTCGGACCAATATTAGTCAGAGGCAGAGCTGCGATATTTTTTTTTTCTGTTCTCATTCAGATTCAGGCCGAGAAAAAGTCGCTACATGCTGCGAGTGTATTTGTAGGTCAGACAAATCTCACTAATACAAGTTAGGCTAGGTTCACATTTCCGTTGTTTTGCATCAGTCACATGCGTTGCTTGACGCTTGTGACTGTTGTGTTGTACAACGGATGACAAGAATTGGAATTGGAAAGCGGATTCCATTGTAAAACGTGAGAGAGAGAACGATCAGCTGATCGTTCACAATAGCCGGCCGCCGGCTTTTTAGAGCGATCAGCTGATCTCCCGGCTTCTGTGAGCGATCAGCTGATCTCCCGGCTTCTGTGAGCGATCAGCTGATCTCCCGGCTTCTGTGAGCGATCAGCTGATCTCCCGGCTTCTGTGAGCGATCAGCTGATCTCCCGGCTTCTGTGAGCGATCAGCTGATCTCCCGGCTTCTGTGAGCGATCAGCTGATCTCCCGGCTTCTGTGAACGATCAGCTGATCTCCCGGCTTCTGTGAACGATCAGCTGATCTCCCGGCTTCTGTGAGCGATCAGCTGATCTCCCGGCTTCTGTGAGCGATCAGCTGATCTCCCGGCTTCTGTGAGCGATCAGCTGATCTCCCGGCTTCTGTGAGCGATCAGCTGATCTCCCGGCTTCTGTGAGCGATCAGCTGATCTCCCGGCTTCTGTGAGCGATCAGCTGATCTCCCGGCTTCTGTGAGCGATCAGCTGATCTCCCGGCTTCTGTGAGCGATCAGCTGATCTCCCGGCTTCTGTGAGCGATCAGCTGATCTCCCGGCTTCTGTGAGCGATCAGCTGATCTCCCGGCTTCTGTGAGCGATCAGCTGATCTCCCAGCCGCCGGCTATTGTGAACGATCAGCTGATCGCTCTCATTAGCCGGCCGCCGGGAGATCAGCTGTTCGCTCACAGAAGCCCGGAGATCAGCTGATCGCTCACAGAAGCCGGCCGCCGGGAGATCAGCTGTTCGCTCACAGAAGCCGGGAGATCAGCTGATCGCTCACAGAAGCCGGCCGCCGGGAGATCAGCTGTTCGCTCACAGAAGCCGGGAGATCAGCTGATCGCTCACAGAAGCCGGCCGCCGGGAGATCAGCTGATCGCTCACAGAAGCCGGCCGCCGGGAGATCAGCAGATCGCTCACAGAAGCCGGCCGCCGGGAGATCAGCTGTTCGCTCACAGAAGCCGGGAGATCAGCTGTTCTCTCACAGAAGCCGGGAGATCAGCTGTTCTCTCACAGAAGCCGGGAGATCAGCTGATTGCTCACAGAAGCCGGGAGATCAGCTGATTGCTCACAGAAGCCGGCCGCCGGGTGATCAGCTGATCGCTCACAGAAGCCAGCCGCCGGGTGATCAGCTGATCGCTCACAGAAGCCGGCCGCCGGGTGATCAGCTGATTGTTCGGCCGCCGAGAGAGAGCATGCGCAGCAAAATCATAAGGATTCCGCTGATCAAAAAACGTTATACTCTGCGTTCCTGCCGTCCGGCTGTCAGTCGTTCCACGACTGATCAGTCGAGCAGAGGATGCAACGCAGCATCATCAGTCACAATCCGCCGCTCATATAAATCTATGGGAAACAACGGAATCCGCCAAATGGATTGCATTGTTTATCAGAGCGGCGGATTGTGACTGATGAAAAACAACGGAAATGTGAACCTAGCCTTAGCGGGTGTGATAACAGACAGCACCTGGACCATCCGCATGCCAACCGATTTTTATTTATTTATTAATTTTTTTACAGCCACATTACCATTCTCTGGCATGGGACACTGTAAATTAATGTTGATTAAGACTGTGTTTCCCCCGAAAATAAGACAGTATTATTTTTGGTTCCAAAAGATATGGTAGGGCTTATTTTCAGGGGATGTCATATTTGTATAGGCATCCGCGATTGGGTCGCTCATTAATGGAAAATGAATATTCACCCCCTTCCCCTGCCCATAATCCCACCCACCCTCTGCTGGCATCACTGATTCAGTTAGATCACCGTATTACTGCCCGAGGATTGCAGCACAATGCTTGGACTGGCCGGGGGCTCTTCTGACCTGAATGTGTCGTCATGTATTTCTATGCAGCTGTCATGCTCAGGTGAGGAGAGCCTCCGGCCAGTCCGAGCATTGCGCTGCGATCCTCAGGCAGTAATTCGGCTGTCTGAGTGAATCACTGACGCCGGCCACAGAGGGGTATACTGGATTATGTACGGGAAGAAAGGTGTGAATGAATATTAATTTGCCATTAATGCACATTCCAATCACTGATGTCGGCAGAGGGGGTGGGATTATGGGTGGGGGAAGGGAGTGAATATTCATTTTCCATTAACACACGTTCCAATCATTGACGCCGGCACAGAGGGGTCGGCAGGATTATGGGCAGGGAAAGGGTGAATATTCATTTTTCATTAACCAACTGGCATGTGACTATGAACTTCCGGGGTTTACATCAACACAACAGGGCAACATGCACAAATAAAAGGTACATATCCTGAAAGAGCTGCTCAAGCCCTATTTCAGGATATTATCAGTATGATCTGCTACTGGGATAATTTTTGGAGTAGGGGTTATATTCTCCTTGTGTCCCAATTCCCACAATGCATTTTTGGTCTGGATCTGTTGCCCCATTTGTTCAGAAATCTTTTTAAGAAAATTCGACTGCAAGTGCTCTGTTGTGTGTATTGGTGCACTTGCAGTCCATGTCTCCTGTGATATTCTCTTTACCATGTGCTGCTTCCCACTAGTTGATTGACAGCAGAGACAGGTTTTGGGTGTGTGATGGCATTATGCTATAGCAGGCAGACACATCTCTGATACGTCTCACAGACTCGTCTCTGCTATGCTACTGATGTAAGACAGATGTAACACAGGAAACGTCAGTGTACAATACTTCTCATGGCTGAACGGTAGCACAGTGCTCAGCAATCATGGGACAGTATGTACAGAGCACTGTGCTAGTGTTCAGCCATATCTAGTTTTGTACACTTTAATTTGCATATATAAGTAGTGTGCGACTGCAGGGCTGTGCCTGTGGGACGCGGCGACTGCAGGGCTGTGCCTGTGGGATGCGGCGACTGCAGGGCTGTGCCTGTGGGACGCGGCGACTGCAGGGCTGTGCCTGTGGGACGCGGCGACTGCAGGGCTGTGCCTGTGGGACGCGGCGACTGCAGGGCTGTGCCTGTGGGGCGCGGCGACTGCAGAGCTGGGCCTGTGGGGCGCGGCGACGGCAGGGGTTGTGCCTGTGGGGCGCGGCGACGGCAGGGGGTTGCGCCTGTGGGGCGCGGCGACGGCAGGGGTAGCGCCTGTGGGGCGCGGCGACGGCAGGGGTGGCGCCTGTGGGACGCTGCAGAATTGCATTACACATCGAAGACTCTTGACTGCTGTCAATCAATCAGCAGAAGGCAAGAGGAGAGCAGCACAGGAGACATATACTGCAAGTTGATCGATACACCCAGCACGGCAGTTGCTGCTGAATTTGCTAAGTGAGTAAATTAAGATTTCAGAACAATGGCACAACTTCTACAAAAAAAGTATAAAAAATAATGATTCTATAATAAAATGATCAATCTATGAATAATGCAAATTATTTTCCGCTGTCCTCCACTTACGGCAGCGCTTGACCAGAACATATTCACATTTTTTGAGCAGGGGTGTCAAACTAATTTTCACAGCGGACAATGTCATTTGCCTTTAAAAAAAGCAGCTTGTAATTGTAAGGGCTCATGCAAATCTCCATACAACATGGTACGAGCATGGACTGCAACGTACAAACTGGCCAGGAGCTATACGAGAGCTGCCCCTGGGTACTAGGGCTACACAAGAGTTGTCCCTGGGTACTAGGGCTACACAAGAGTTGTCCCTGGGTACTAGGGCTACACAAGAGTTGTCCCTGGGTAATAGGGCTACACAAGAGTTGTCCCTGGGTACTAGGGCTACACAAGAGTTGTCCCTGGGTACTAGGGCTACACAAGAGTTGTCCCTGGGTACTAGGGCTACACAAGAGTTGTCCCTGGGTACTAGGGCTACACAAGAGTTGTCCCTGGGTACTAGGGCTACACAAGAGTTGTCCCTGGGTACTAGGGCTACACAAGAGTTGTCCCTGGGTACTAGGGCTACACAAGAGTTGTCCCTGGGTACTAGGGCTACACAAGAGTTGTCCCTGGGTACTAGGGCTACACAAGAGTTGTCCCTGGGTACTAGGGCTACACAAGAGTTGTCCCTGGGTACTAGGGCTACACAAGAGTTGTCCCTGGGTACTAGGGGGCTATACCAGTCTGCCCCTGGGTACTAGGGCTACACAAGAGTTGTCCCTGGGTACTAGGGGGCTATACCAGTCTGCCCCTGGGTACTAGGGCTACACAAGAGTTGTCCCTGGGTACTAGGGCTACACAAGAGTTGTCCCTGGGTACTAGGGCTACACAAGAGTTGTCCCTGGGTACTAGGGCTACACAAGAGTTGTCCCTGGGTACTAGGGCTACACAAGAGTTGTCCCTGGGTACTAGGGCTACACAAGAGTTGTCCCTGGGTACTAGGGCTACACAAGAGTTGTCCCTGGGTACTAGGGCTACACAAGAGTTGTCCCTGGGTACTAGGGCTACACAAGAGTTGTCCCTGGGTACTAGGGCTACACAAGAGTTGTCCCTGGGTACTAGGGCTACACAAGAGTTGTCCCTGGGTACTAGGGGGCTATACCAGTCTGCCCCTGGGTACTAGGGCTACACAAGAGTTGTCCCTGGGTACTAGGGGGCTATACAAGAGCTGCCCCTGGGTACTAGGGCTACACAAGAGCTGCCCCTGGGTACTAGGGCTATACCAGTCTGCCCCTGGGTACTAGGGCTATACCAGTCTGCCCCTGGGTACTAGGGCTATACCAGTCTGCCCCTGGGTACTAGGGCTATACCAGTCTGCCCCTGGGTACTAGGGCTATACCAGTCTGCCCCTGGGTACTAGGGCTATACCAGTCTGCCCCTGGGTACTAGGGCTATACCAGTCTGCCCCTGGGTACTAGGGCTAAACCAGTCTGCCCCTGGGTACTAGGGCTACACAAGAGTTGTCCCTGGGTACTAGGGGGCTATACAAGAGCTGCCCCTGGGTACTAGGGGGCTATACAAGAGCTGCCCCTGGGTACTAGGGGGCTATACAAGAGCTGCCCCTGGGTACTAGGGCTATACGACCGCTGTCCCTGGGTACTAGGGCTATACGACCGCTGCCCCTGGGTACTAGGGCTATACGACCGCTGTCCCTGAGGTCTAAATCCCACCATAAGTTTTTCCCCAGCACAGGCGTCCGTCCCCCCCCCCCAACATTGTATACCCCTCCATATCCCATACAGACGTCTCCCCAGCATCACACCCTCTCATACTACCACCACAGGCATATCCCAGCATTATAGACTCCCTAAATCATACCATAGGCTTCCTCTCCCCCCCAACATCACACACTCCCCAAAACTCCACCTCATGCATCCCTCTCAGCATTGCATACCTTTCGAATGCCACCACAGGCATTCCATAGCAGTGCAGACCCCCAATATCCCACTTTGGGCATTCCCCAATATTGTACTCCACACAAATCCAATTGCAGGTATTCCTACAGCATTAGACATCCCCAAAAAATCCCATCACAGTCATCCTCCAGCATCGCAACCCCTCCCCCCAAAATCCGACCACAGACATCCCCTTAGAATTGCACACCCCCTAAAATCACATTGAAATCGTACCCCCTCCCCTCGCATTGCACCCCCCCCCCAAATCCCACCACAGGCATCGTAGACTCTCAAAATTCCACCGCGGGTATACCCACATCTTTGTAGGCACACAAAATCCTACCTCAGGCATCCCCAAACAAAACACTGTTCACCCCTAAAATCCAACCACAGGAGCGCTGCAAACATTGTATACCCCAAAATCCCACAATAGACATCTCTACAGCATTGCAACCCCCCAAATTCCATCACAGGTATTCCCACAGCATTATAGACCCATAAAATCCCTCCACAGGCGTCCCCCATGTTATAGACCCCATAAATTCCACCACCCTGTGCCCTTTTTCACCTGCAGCTTCTCATTGATGCAGTGAGCGAGGGCTGAAGATGGGCAGTGTGCGGCAGCCCTCTCCTGAGCCACAGCTACTCCGTTGAATGGTGCGCTGCGCTCCCTACTGAAAGTGGCGCTGACAACACGTGACGGAAGTGACATTGCGATCACCAGAGCCCATATATTCTAGCATCTACCGTTTGTTCTGCGCACGGCAGCCTCTTTAGCGCATGCGCAGTACAGACTGGCGGAAAATTTACAAAACTCACAGGTGGTGCTTTTTTCTGCCAGATGCTATGGACGACAGAGAAAAGCATCTACTGGCTTCCCAGCTCGTGGGACACATAAAATGATGTGGTGGGCTGGATTTGGCCCATGGATTTTGAGTTTGACACCCCTGTTTTAGTGGATACAGATGTTGGAGCCCTTCCGTAATGGGGAGATAAAGATGGTACAGGCACTCCTCAGCTGACCCTAGGACTGGGGTCCCTGTGCTGTCTTTTATCCCGACGGTAGACTTAAAAGGTAGTCCGGGTTGAGCCTCCAACATGGCCTCCTGTCCTGGCCTTGATGACTACGTCCCCACCACCCAAGGAATAGACCGGGGCGGAAATCCTAAGAACCCACTAACAAGGTATGACAAACAGAGGTAAACAAAAACTCATACACTCCTAAAACCTGCACCAGGGGATAACCAAAGGTGTACGGGTAAAGGGGGCTTTACACAGTAGCGATATCGCTAGCAATTTGTAGCGATAGCGAGCGTGTAAGTACCCGCCCCCGTCGCGCCTGCGATTGTTTGTGATCGCTGCCGTAGTGAACATTATCGCTACGGCAGCGTCACACATGCCGTACTTACCTGGTCGGCGGCATCGATGTGACTGCCGAACAATCCCTTCTTCAAGGGGGAGGGACGTTCGGCATCACAGTGACGTCACCGCAACATCACTAAGCGGCCGGCCAATCAAAGCGGAGGGGCGGAGATGAGCAGGACGTAACATCCCGCCCACCTCCTTCCTTCCTCATTGTGGCCGGCGGCAGGTAAGGAAACATTCCTCACTCCTGCGGTGTCACACATAGCGATGTGTGCTGCCGCATGAGCGATGAACCACCTGGATAAACAACCCTTACCGATTTTTGAGTTTGGGACGACCTCTCCATGGTAAACGATTTTCACCATTTTTGAGGTCGCTTAAGGTCGCTGGTCAGTGTCACACGCTGCGATATCGTTAATGACGCCAGACGTGCGTCACTAACAACTTGACCCCGACGACAACACATTAACGATATCATAGCGTGTAAAGCCCCCTTTAGGGTATGAAAAAAAAGGTAGTAGAAACCATTTACAGCAATCGCAGCAGACAGCCGCATTAAAAACACATCCTCTCTGCTCCCTGGCTAGCTCCTAACTGAATAGAATAACAAGCAAAATACCCAGGAAGCAGAGGGCTTAAATACAGGCCGGAAATGCTCGATTGAAGACAGCCGAGCAAGTCGGCTGCTGCACAAGGGAAGGCATTAACCCTAAAATGCCCAAAGGGAAAAAAAAAAATCAACTTTTAAATGTGCATGGTTTCAACTGGTAAATGGGAACGCTAATCCTGAGCCTGTCCTTATGCACGTGACACCTTCAGACCTGACCTATACGGGAGCGTGTTGTGCGTAGTTGCGTGTGCCGTCTCATAGACTTAGGAGCGCAGGTCACACAAAGCTTTGGTTAATGTTGTCTCTATTTTCAGATGTGCCAAAAATTGAAAACTGTTAATGATTGAAGAGCAGTTCCCTGAGAATCCTTTGGACAATGACCTGTATGACAATGAGATATGGATGACGGGTTATTCTTGCCCCTCTGCATTCTCTGTCCGTTCCCCCAGTGATAGCCTCTATGATGTCCTTGTCCCTTGTAATAGTCATTTACTGCGCTGGAGTAACGAGGGGCAAAAAAAGCAAATTCCTGATTTAGTTTCCCTTTCCTGTGCTGTATGTGTGTGATCTGGATGTGGAATTTTTCATACTACTGTACCGCCCCCGTGTCAGCAGCCGGGCTGCTCGGATCCGCATCCGCGGTGGCTCGAGGGACGTCCGGACCCGGGGGTCTCGCGGTCTCTCGAATAGAAAAAGGGGGTATTTACAGGGGAGTATTGTATGGAATAGTTCGTGACGCCACCCGTGGTGTGTGTTAAAGTGGAGTACCACCGCTGCGGCTGGGAGTACCCAGGGGCGATGGAGTGGGCAGCCAGGTGTTTAACCCCTCCACGGGTAGGGGGAATGCCCTGGGACTCGGTGGTGGTGAAGGGAGATGCCATTGGGGAGGTAAGGGTCACTCGCGTACTCACTCATTCCAATAACGCTGACACCAACAACTGTAGTAAGCCAAAGTTCTGGACACCGCTGCCGCTGAGGGGGGAGCACGCCTGGGTCCTGTTTCCGTTGGTGCTGCCTGATGATCTGTGACCTTTCCCTTGGCACCTTGTTTCTCTCTGGTTGGTCCTTGTAGCCTGAAACTAATCAGGTCCCGCTTCCCAGTGTGGCTAACCGAGGGAGCTTGCTCTCAGGGTTCACGCTTGGGATTTCCTGGACCGTATGTGTGGAAAGTCCTATCCGTTTCGTTGCGCTAGTACCCCGATTTTGGAGCTGGTGGAGAGCATATCTTGAAGGCTCCGTTCTCGTCGGGTAAATTGTCAGGTTGCCTGAAGCTACTCCCTGACCTAGGGTCCATGTACCTTATCGTGCCCTGGTCCCAGCCCGGTGATGGTACAAGGCCGCCGGCTGTCCTCCACGACGATGCCATGCCCCTTGTCACGATCCCCTGCGACCGGGGGTCCAGCTCCTACTAGGCCCAGACCAACGTCTGCTACCTAGTAGTTCCAAGGAGCCCAGCTCCTGACCTCCTCTCACTTTCACTGACTCCTGACACTCCTGACCTCCCCTTAACCAACCCCCCAAGTGGGTGACCCTATTCCACTCAGGCAGTCCACTGGTGTGTCTGGTGGGTGTGGTGCAGAGTGTTCCTAGGATTTTGATTAGCTGGTTTTGGCAACACCATTTGGTTAGGGACCCGTAACCAAGGAGGAGGTGGATATTGCACAGAAGGGCAGATTGCACAATACCCTGTGACGACCTGATAGGCCGGGGGTGTCACACTACCTTCTGCAGATTTTTTTCGCCATGTCCCTTCTCATCGTACGATTACGCTCAGTTTCATAAGCGAACCATAAAACCCTGACTATGACATTGGGAAAGAAACAAGTGACCTTCAATGTCAGCTGCCGATGAGTGCGATGAAGTCACCGGCATTGCTGATCTTCAGAGAAGCCTAATTTTGTAGAATGTGCTCAGATTACTTTGTCAGTTATGATTTCTGCTGTGGAAATCCGATACTTGGGCATTTAGAAGCCATTTCACTAAAGGTTAATGGATTGAACCTGATCTGTCACCAGATTCAGTAATACGAGCTGCATACACTATGAAATGTGATCTCAGACCTGATGAAGCTCGTGTGCTTACTTTTGAAGTCAATGTCAGACTATTTCGAAATAAGCATCCCATGTTTCAAATTGGATTATGCAGCCATTTTTGACATGGATTTTCAAAGTAAGTGGCCCAGCCTCATCAGGTCTCAGATATGTTTAAACTATTCAGTTTGTTTTAGGCAAATCTACTCTAAGAACTCATGCAGTTTTCACAGAGAATACTGTTCTCTACCATATCAAATGCACCTGCCACTTTTTTTTTCTGGCGCCTCCAAAAAATGTTGTGGGTGCCCTATAAAAACATAACGGAGCTGTCATTGGTGGTATGGTCATATCAGGGCTAGCTGTCCCCACTCCAAGATACCTCTAATGGTGAAGATCTTTGTGCCGCCTTCCTTGCCCTGATCTAATACCCCCTCTCCTCCGCCTCACGGGAGGGCCAGGACAGGAGTGGTTGAAACCACAGAAATAGACAATCCAAACTCTATCACACACACACAGAGGTATCAGACAAATATGTGGCTGGGAGGAAATAAAGAGCAGGGAGTAAACGGAGATGATGGGAGAATTTCTGTAGCACAAAATATAATCACCAGCAAACTGGTACACAACAGCACGCGGACCGGTTTAGCAAAAGCTATAGTCGGCATGGTAAGACAGATTACACCATCTTAAAAAGGTGGGGATTAACTGTGATATGTCTCCCACAATATGTGATCCTAGAGGTAACCAGCATGCTAGCAGAGATTAACTCCTGGTAGCCCAATCACTAATGAGCACACAGCTGGTCGATGCCCGAGCCTGCCTGTGTATCTCAGAAGCACCAGAGAACCCAAAATGTGAAGTGTCAGAACCAGTAGTCTGAGTTAAAATTCTGGCAATCAAACAGGGCTCTGTAATTCATTTTTTTTTTGTGAGCTCTCAGCTAATTTATAACCACGGACCACATCAAAGTTGAATGTGCACGGAAATGAACAGCCTGTAAAAACCAAAAGGTGCGATTGTTTTAATTAAACCAAATTGCAAAAAATATTATTTATTTTTCTGGCACCAAATACATGTACTTTAGTAAAGAGAAAAATAAATCTTCAAAAATACGCAACCCTTCACGTATTGATTGGTGGAATCGAGGTGCCATGGATTACAGTTCCCTTGTGCCACGTTGTTTTTATTCTCCCCAGCCTACGTTGTGGACCTCGCCCATGCCGACTTATAAAGAGATAATGTCCAAGCCTATTAGTTATACTCTGTACTGTGGTAGCCGGCTGATAAAAAATTAGCCAAATCCTTCTTGCTAGAGTCTCCGAATTAATTGAGGTCTATGGACTTGCTGGAGGCACGGAAGACGTTTCGTCTGTCAATGACAATAAAAGCTATATTTTTTCTTCAGACCTCGCTTTTAGGACTGTACTTTCTCGGCTCAGCTGACAGCTATTTCTAATGAACTCCTTGTACCCGTGTATTCTTGGTTCAGCCAAGCGTGTATGTCTTTTGAATGGGGGATAAATTTGCTGACGAAACCCTCTGGCATCAGGTTATTAAGAAAAATAAAAGGATTGGGCATGTAAAATTCAACATGCCCGATCATCTAAGTCTAGAACAAAATTGCTCCTGAAGAATCTGAGAATTCGCCTGTCTGTTATAAATTGGTGCAAAGTATTCTCCTTCAATGGATGGCAAAGACGTGACGTGACCCCGGCACTCAATGCGCAGCACTGGATCTGCTCCGATCCGGCATTGTGACCACACAGGTTTCTCCGAGACCGGACAACAATAAAACAATATGGTGTCAAGTGTGATGAACATATACAAGGTGTTGGAGGAGTTATTCATAATTTGATTTGTTTTCAAAGCAGAAAATGTGCAGAAACTCAGGGTTTTTTTTAGGAATTTTAAGGAGGATTTGGACAGCTTGTGCTCCCAAAAACTCATTGGAAAAGCCTCTGTATAATGAGTACGATAACAAACTCACCGATCTGTCTTTTCCCATTTTCGCCGGCGCCCCAGAACCAAATGACCACATTTTTGACTTGCTGAATCAGTGTCTTTTGAGCGAATTGGAGGTCAATTTTTATACTTTTGCAATATATCTCGACTAAGGCTATGTGCGCACGTTGCGTACTGGCCCTGCAGAAATTTCTGCAGCGATTTGAACAGCACACGTGCGCTTCAAATCGCTGCAGAAACAAAAGCCGATTTCATGCGCTCTGCATGTAGCCCCTCCCAGCCCGTCCCATAGACAGAGCAGGGACCGCATGCAGAGCGCACGAAGAAGTTACATGTCACTTCTTAGAACGCGCGCTTCGGGCAGCAGCCGAAGCGCTGCGCTCTAATACGCCACGTGCGCACGTCTCCTGCACAATCTCCATAGATTATGCAGGGGACGCAAGACGCATGCAGTTACGCTGCGGTGCAGATCGCAGCATAACTGCATGCAATTACGCAATGTGCGCACATAGCCTTACATTGAGAAAGTAACCGCTGCTCCACACAGAAGACACCGGGGTTATAAATGGGGTACCAGGGCACCGCTGAAGACTGCAGAAGACTGAGACAGGGGAGTATCTTAAGGCCCCGTCACACGCTACGATATATCGGGCGATATGTCGTCGGGGTCACAGATTCAGTGACGCACATCCGGCATCGTTGGAGATATCGTAGCGTGTGACAGCTACGAATGACTGTGAACGAGCAAAAATACCTTATCGTTGCTCGTTCACACGTCGTTCATTTTCATAAGGTCGTTCCTCTTTCTGTGCTCCGGTTGTTCATCGTTCCCGAGGCAGCTTACATCGCTCCGTGTGACACCCCAGGACCGATGAACTGCAGCTTACCTGCGTCCCGCCGGCAATGAGGAAGGAAGGAAGTGGACGGGATGTTACCTCCCGCTCATCTCCGCCCCTCCGCTTCTATTTGGCGGCTGCTGTGACATCACTGTGACGCCAAACGTCCCTCCCCTTCAGGAAGAGGATGTTCGTCGCCCACAGCGACGTAGTTAGGGTAGTAAGTCCGTGTGACGGGGGTAAATGACTTTGTGCGCCACGGGCAACAAATTGCCCATGATGCACAAAAGACGGGGGCGGGTGCGATCGCACGATATATCGTCCTGTGTGACGCCGCCCTTACTGTGTTCATTATGCACACATCATAGTTAATGAAGGGAGAAATCACTAGAGTACTCCCTTAAAATTACCACTTTTCTTTTGTTTACAACTCGTGGCCTAGGAGATACACCACTGCTGCTGTCTAGCAATTGGCTAAAATTAGGAGATGTCAGGAGAGCACTCCAATAAAACATGGAACAATCCTTCACAGCAATGTATCTTCCTGGCATTGAACAAGGATCATAATTTGGAATTTGCTTTTATTATCACAAGTTACACCCACATACCTCCCCTCTGCTGACTCCTTACATGGCTAATAATGGCATTTGGCTTCAGTCTCTAGAAAATTAGGAGATTCCCTTAACGTTCAGGATATCTTCACTCCTGGAGGTCCCTGGCGAGAGATATTCTAGTCATGTTTCTTATCACAATTTCACTTTTCTATATAGATGAAACTTGGTTCGCAACATCCACCTAACCTATCTTAATTTAAAGTTGATGCGCTGATCGCAAAGCTAATAAATCTAATAAATATGCACGTTCTTCCCCTCGGGAGCACAAAGCTGAAAATGTATCTACCATAAATTTCAGATCGATACAAACCCCAATATTGATCACTGACCACCGACACCAAAAAGTTTGGTTTGTTCACAGGTGACACATTTAACACCTTCCAAGCTCAGGATATTCAGTCCCCAGACCTTGTGTCTGTTTAAAGCAGATAACCAATTCAATTTCCTGTCCACACCAGGGGGTCTTAGCTAAATATGATTGTTACACACTGTTCTGGTTCATTTTTTGCTCGTTGGTTTCCCGCTGTGCAGCACGCATCGGTGTGTTTGACTGCGGGAGACCAACGAGCACCGACTCTGTGTAAGCAGCATATTTTGGTAACCAGGGTAAATATCGGGTAACTAAGCAAAGCCCTGGTTACCAGCGTACACCGCTAAGCGCTGGCTCCCTGCACACGTAGCCAGGGTAAATATCGGGTAACTAAGCAAAGCGCTTTGCTTAGTAACCCGATGTGTACCTTGGTTACCAAGCACAGAGTTGCTGGTGGCTGGTCGATGGTGAGATCTGCCTGATTGACAGCTCACCAGCAACCATGTAGCGACGCACCAGCGATCCTGACCAGGTCAAATTGTGGTCAGAATCGCTGGTACGTCGTTTAGTGAGACGGTATACTTAGATGTTGCATTGACACTCTCTGTTCTTCCTCCGTTTTAATGAATCCCTTATGTTCAATCCACTATTGGCTATGTCCATTCTCCAGAGACCGAAGAGATGTCTTTCTGTATTTTATCATTTCTCTATGACAAGCGGTTGCAGCACGCTCTAGTGATTCTGACCGATTCGGAGCAGGGCTTACACACTCCTTAGAAAAGAAATTGTAAGCGCTGCTCATGACCTGCGGTCTAGCAGCAGTGGTCGCTCTCCCAAGGCAACGAACTGTGAACAAAAGTGTTAATATCTCAAGAATGGCTGAGATTTTTAGCAATCAGTAAATTGCAAAATTGCTTCTATTTACAAGAGCTATTGGACAATGTCCGTAACAAGAGGACTGAGGGCTATTTATTTATTTATTTATTTATTTACCGTATTTATTTTTTTAATCCCTCCGGAGATCCTACTTATGTATCCTTCTCTCATAGGCTCAAAACGAGATGTGAGCAAAACCTGATAAAGCGCGTTGCAACCTACTATATCTCCACTTTATTGTAGTTATCCATAGTTAGAATGCCGGTCAAAGCATAAATTATCCTAACTGGGGTGAAAAAAAGTTTTCAATGTTTGCAATTTGTTTTTATTTAAAAAATATTTTGCTGTAGAAGGTAAATTACTAATACAATTTATTTGCCTGTTTTCCTTGTAGCCACTGGGTAGATGGAAGTCGCCCTTGGGAGCCCGATGATCTCCGGTGACACGAGTTCTGCGTAGCAGCTCCAGCACCACGTGCAATGAGTGGGGGAGGGGAGCAGCCGGATATCCTCAATGTGGGGGTCCTGGTGAAAGAAAGATGGAAAGTGGTGAGTAAACTGCACATTGCAATTCTGATATTGTATATGGACTGTTACCGCAGCTCAACTGTAAATTTGTAGACCCCCTCCCCCCTCACTTATACTTATCCCCAGACTCCTCTGAAGTTAAGGAATTGATATTATTGACTGCCTGAATTTAGAGGAATTTGGTTTTAACAGGGTGTGCAGTTATTATAAAATGGACATTTTTTTTTTATTGCCCAGGCTCATTGGTGAGCACTGTACAGTGGGCAACATGTTGGTTTGGTGGCTGGCACTGTACAGGGGGTAGCATGGTGGCTCAGTGGTTAGCACAGTACAGTTGGATTCAGGGTGGCTCATTTGTTATCACTGTATAGTGGGCATCATGGTGGCTCAGTGGTTAGCACTGTACAGTTTGCAGAACTGTGGCTCAGCGGTTAGCACTGTACAGTGGGCAGCTCAGTGGTTCAGCAATTAGCATAGTAGAGTTGGCAGCAAGGTGGCTCAGTGGTTAGCACGGTACAGTGTGCAGCACGGTGACTCAGTGGTTAGCACTGTGCAGTTAGTAGCACAGTGACTTAATGGTTAGCGCTGTACAGTGGCCAGCACGGTGGCTCAGTGGTTGGTAGTGGGCAGTACTGTGGCTAATTGGTTAGCACTGCAGTGGGCAGCTCAGTGTTGGCAAAATTGTGGCTCAGTGGTTAACACTGTACAATGGGCAGCACGGTGGCTCAGCGGTTAGCACAGTACGTTTGGCTTCAGGGTGGCTCATTTGTTATCACTGTATAGTGGGCATCATGGTGGCTCAGCGGTTAGCACTGTACAGTGGGCATCTCAGTGGTTCAGCAGTTAGCATAGTACAGTTGTTAGCACGGTGGCTCAATGGTTAGCACTGTACTGTGGGCAGCACGGTGGCTCAGTGGTTAGCAGTGGGCAGTACTGTGGCTGATTGGCTAGCACTGTGCAGTGGACAGCTCAGTGTTTAGCACAGTACAGTGGGCAGCACACTGGCTCAGTGGTTAGCACTGTACAGTGAGTAGTATGGTGGTTTAGTGGTTTTCACTGTTGCTTTGCAGCGCTGGGGTCCTGGGTCCAATCCCACGAAGGGCAACATCTGCAATGAGTTTGTATGTTCTCCCCCTGTTTGCAGGGGTTTCCTCCGGCTTTTCCAGTTTTCTTCCCCACTCCAAAGACTGATAGGGAATATAGATTGTGAGCCCCAATGGGGAGAGTGATAATGGAATATTATGATGCTATATAAGTGAGTAAAATAAATTTAGACAGTTTCGATCAAACAAATGTCAAAAATCTGTAATTGTGTGACCTATGTCCAATTATACGTCTCAATTTCGTCATCCAGTATATCTGGAATGTGTGATATATAGTCTTTTTTTCACTACTTCTCGTTCCTTTCAGTATACGGATGTGCTGCCATATGTCTGCATACAGCTTTTTGTTTTCTTCTTTTTGTTTTTCCAATCCAGCGCAGTGCCCTGCATAACTCCGGTATATACCGAGCCTTGCTGGTTTATTGGTGAGATGAGTGGGAGTTTTCATCCCCTCCTTTCTGAGATGATGCATTTGTCATGGTCGGTGGCAGCTGTGGTTGGATCATTATATTACAGGAGGAGAGGTGTGCCTGGTGCACCACGGCTGGTTCTGTAATCCGCGGTGCAGGTACCAGCCGGTCAGCATTCATCTCTACAGTCCACTTTCCTATTACAGTGCCTTTTTGTTACTTTGATGCTTCCCACTTACCCATCTTAAAATGGTTGGGCTTTAAAGTTTTGCAAGGGTTTTAAACAGATTGGGCATCCCATTACCAAAAAGTTTTTCCAACTCTTCAGTTTTTCCTTCCACCTTCCAGAACCCTTCCAGAAGTGTCTCCTTATGAAATTTTCCCTGTGTTCTCCGGTCCAGACCTACCAAGTGGCCCCTGACCTGAATGCATTAGAAATAAAATACCTTTTAAGTGTCAATGTCGTGATATATCGTATTTTTCACTTTATAAGACGCACCAGATTATAAGACGCACCCCAAATTTAAAGATATAAAAAAAAAAAAAAAAAAGGGTAAAAATAAAAATGGGGTCCGACTTATACTTCAGTGTCGTCTTACTGGAGGGGGGCAGCAGTAGTGGTGAAGCGGGTCACAGGAGGCAGAGGTTGTGGCGGGTGAGTGGTGCAGCAGGCTGGGGCGGTGAGTGTCCCAGTGTCCCCAGTCCCGGTTCAAATGATGGCGCCTGGAGCGGCGCATGCGCAGATGGAGCTCTCATCCAAGGGTTCCATCTGCGCACACGCCCACTCCCGGCGCCATCATTTGAAACTGGGACCACAGACACACTGGGAAACCTGCCGTACAGCCGCCCGCCCGCACAGAGTGGCAGCCAGCAGGCCGCCCATCCGCACAGAGAGGCAGCCTGCACGCAGGCACAGGCATAGGCACCCGGCTGCCGCCGAACACAGTCACCCATAGGCACCCGGCTGTCGCCCACCCACAGGCACCCAGTTGCCGCCCGCACGCAGGCACAGGCACCCGGCCGCCCGAACACACCCGATCGCCGCGCAGACAGGCCTCCCAGGTAAAGCTATATTTGGATTTTAAGACGCACCCCTCATTTTCCTCCCAAATTTTTGTGAAGAAAAGTGCGTCTTATAATCCGAAAAATACGGTATTTCCCGGGGGAGGATAGAATAGAGGATTGAAATGAGGCAGATCTCTTGATTAAAAAAAAAAATAAAAAAAATAATCCTAAATTGTTTTATGCAGGAATTTCCTGATTTAGGAGAGTCCAGGTTCTCTTAGGAAGTGTAATAGGAAAGGGCTCGTGCGGTTGTGTAACTTCCAGTGGAGCGTGATGTACGGTATAATAATGGTATAATATTCCAGAGCTCTTCAGTGACCTAAACTGTACGATCACCTTTACCCGAGGTTCACAGTGATGGGAGAAAATCTATGCAAAGTGAGGTTACATACAAATGGTCCGGAGCCGCAGGTACGCAGCAGGGAAATCCTGATCTGTCAGTTTTGCATACAGCACCCATCAGACCATCCACAGCCTATTATTCTTATCATTTAAAGAGAAGCCGTCATCTGAAAATGTCCTGTTATTTACATCAGTTTTGTTGTTTATTTTATTAACATGTCACTAATTAATCTGTATTTAACAGTGTAAATGTAAAGCCGGCGTCCCTATCCCCAATTATGGCACCGGCGTCCCAGTGCTTCCCTACGCTAATGCCCCTGTGCTCTCACCCCCCTGCCGGTAGGGGCATCGACGCTGCTATCTCCTTGGCCATGTGGTTGTCCTTGCAGGTGTCCTTGTGCTGCGCGGTCTCCTGCTCTCCTGCACAGTAGTGCAGTCCCCAACTCTGCTCCTCGGCTGCTCACATGTGTTTTGGGTCCTGACAAGGTTTCCCTAGTCACTAACCTAGGGTGCCTGTACGCGCCCAGTTTCTTTAATGGGCAGCGCGCACACCTTGACAAGGTGTCCCCAGCCTATCTCTGAGAGTCCAGGTATCTACAGTACCTTCCCCTGTTGGGAGAGGCTTGAGCAACTCATTAGGTTCCCAGCCTAGTCCTATCATGTTGGTCCAGCTTGTTACTCCAGTCTCCCTGTATCCATCACCAGCCTGCCTGTAATCAGTTCTGTGCCTTCTGTGTTTCTGAACTTGACAAGCCTTTGACCCAGTGTCAGTCCTGTCTGTGTTCCTAGTCCATCCGACCTTGTATACCAGTACTGGCTCTACCTGAGTTTTTGGCCCATCCAGTCCGTGTTCCAGTGTCAAAACAAGAATGCCGCGGAGACACCATCACATGTTTCTCAACGCTGGCAGGAAACTAGCCAGGTCTTTCACTGGGACGGAACAACCACAGGAAGGGCAGTCTCCAGTCAAGGAAACCGTCTATATCAAAACATGGTATCCATCCACAGACAGCTGTTTCAGGGTATTTGCCCCTCATCAGTGTGGTATAGGCGGTTTCCTTGACTGGAGACTGCCCTTCCTGTGGTTGTTCCGTCCCGGTGAAAGACCTGGCTAGTTTCCTGCCAGCGTTGAGAAACGTGATGGTGTCTACGCAGCATTTTTGTTTTGCATATTTTCCCAGGGGGCCTTGTTCTAGTGTCACTGCGTTGAGAAACACGTGATGGTGTCTCCGTGGTGTTGGATATTGATCTCCCCGAGGTCAACCATCCTTACCTATGTCGCGTTCCAGTGTCAGTCCTGACTGTGTGATTGAATCTGTCCAGCTTTCAATTCCTTGCCTGAGTTCCTGGATCTGACCAGCATGTGTTCCAGTACCAACCTGCTTGAGTTCCTGAACCTGTTCAGTTTCTGTTTCTGTACCTGACCTATACATTTTTCCTGGACTCGTCAAGCCTGTGTTCCTGTATCGGAACTGGAACCTTACATCATACTGAAGCAGGGCATCATCATGCTCTGATTCAGTGTATCACAGTACATGTAGGCATTTATGGTTCCCTCATTGAACTGTAGCCACCCACAGCCGGCAGCACTCATGCAACCCCAAACCATGACCTACCACTACTACGCCTGACTGAAGGGAGGATACAGATCTTTGTCCTTTTCACCTGGTTACCACCACACACTCAGACACCATCTAAACCAAATAAGTTCATCTTGGTCTCATCAGACCACAGGACATGGTTCTCGTTATCCATGTCCTTAGTCTGCTTGTCTTCAGAAAACTGTTTGTGGGATTTCTTGTGCATCATCTTTAGAAGAGGCTTCCTTCTGGGAAGACAGCCATGCAGAGCAATGTGATGCAGTGTGCGGCATATGGTCTGAGCACTGACAGGCGGACCCCCTACCCCTGTAACCTCTGACGCTATACTGGCAGCACTTGTACGTCTCTTTGGAAGAGACAACCTCAGGATATGACACTGAGCACATGCACTCAGCTTCTTTAGTCGGCCATGGCGAGGCCTGTTCTAAGTGGAACCTGTCTTGTTAAACCTCTGTATGGTCTTGGCCACAGTCACTGCAGCTCAGTATCAGGGTGCTGGCAATCTTCTTATAGCCTCAGACATCTTTATGTAGAGAAACAATTCTTTTTTCAGATCCTCAGAGAATTTTTTTGCCATGAGGAGAGATGTTGAATTTCCCGTGACCAGTATGAGAGAGTGTGTAAGGCTGCTTTCACACATCCGGTTTGAGCCGTGCGGCTCAATCCGGCTGTGAAACCTATGCAACGGATGCGGTGAAAACACCGCATCCTTTGCATAAGTTTTTTACATGCGGCCCGTCCGGTTTTTGCCGCTTGCTTGCTACTGAGCATGCGCAGTGGCAAAAACCGCATGCGGCAGCCGGATGCAGTTTTTGCCGCATCCGGCATCCATAGGGATGCATTGAGAAAAGCGCCGCATCCGTTTTTTTTTTTTGCCGCACAAAAAAAGTGCCAGGCAACGTTCCATCCGGCCGCCGCATCGGCTAAATCTGCCGCATGCGGCAAAAACCGGACCGAACGCAAGGCCATGCGGCACTAATTAAAGTCTATGCAGGAAAAACGCAACCGGCAGCAAAAAAAAAAACGGTTGCGTTTTTCCTGCAAAGCGCCGGATTGTGCCGCATAGCAAAAACCGGAGGTGTGAAAGCAGCCTAACACTCCTGCTCCCATTCACACCTGAGACCTTGTAACACTAATGAGTCACATGACACCGGGGAGGGAAAATGGCTAAATGGGCACAATTTGAGCAACTACATGTTCTGTAATACACGTTTATTTCCTTTGTGTATATTGGAACAGCACACACACACACACACACACACACACACACACACACAAAAAAGCAAAGAAAAAAGAAGATAAGTTTCACATAAATCCCCCAAACTTGAGCTTGACAAAATTGTTGCCACCTTTCCAAAATTGTGGGTAATCAACATTAATTCAAGTATGTGACACTCATCAAAACTCCCCTGTGGCAAGTAACAGGTGCAGACAATATGAGAATTACACCTGTAACCAAATAAAAAGGGGAGACGTTGACTCAATGTTTGCATTGTGTCTGTGTGTGCCACACTAAGCATGTAAAACAAAGAGGAGGTAAGAGCTGTGTGAGGACTTGAGAACCAAAATTGTTAAAAAATATCAACAATGTCAAGGTTACATCCATGGTCAAGGTTACATGTCCATCTTCAGAGATCTTGATATTCATTTGTCCACGGTGTGCAACATAATCAGGAAGTTTACAACCCATGGCACTGTAGCAAATCTCCCTGGACGTGGACGCAAGAGAAAAATTGATGAAAAGTTGCAACGCAGGATAGTCCGAATGGTGGATAAACCCAAAACAAGATGTAAAGATATTCAATCTGTCCTGCAGGCTCAGGGTGCAGCAGTGTCAGCACAAACTATCTTTTCACATTTGAATGAAATTAAATGCAGTGGTGGAGGACTCCCACTGCTGGCACAGAGATATAAAAAGCTAAACTGTAATTTGCAAAATGTACGTGAGTGACCAAACTCCTTCTGGGAAAGGGTCTTGTAGACAGATGAGACCAAGACACAGCCTTTGGGTAAAGCACAACATTCTACTGAAAACAGAATGAAGCCTACAAAGAAAAGAACACAGTACCTACAATCACATATGGTGGAGGTCAGAGATGTTTTGGGCTGGTTTGCTGCCTCTGGCACGCAGTGCCTTGATTGTGTGCAAGGCATCATAAAATCTGAAGATTACCAAAGGACTATTTTGGGTCACAATGTGGTGCCTGGTGTCAGGAAGCTGGGTGTATGTCCTAGGTCATGAGTCTTCCAGCAAACCCCAAACATACTTCAAGAAGCGCCCAGAAATGGATGGAAACAAAGCGCTGGAGAGTTCTGAAGTGGCAACAATGAGTCTGGATCTAAATCCCATTGACACCTGTGGAGAGATCTTAAAATTACTGTTGGAGAAGACGCCTTCACATGAGAGACCTGGAGCCGTTTATAAAGAAGAGTCCAAAATTCCAGGTGAGAGGAGGAAGAAGCTTGTGGACGGTTATAGGAAGCGATTGATTGCAGTTATTTATCCAAAGGGCGTGCAACCAAATATTAAATTGAGGGGACAACAATTTTGTCAGGTCCTTTTTTAGGGTTATGTGTATAATGATGTCCAATTTGCCTTTTTGTGTGTGTGTGTGTGTGTGTGTGTGTGTGTGTGTCTCAAAGGAAATAAACGTGTACAACAAAACGTGTAATTACAGGAGTTCTCTGGGACAAATACTGTACTTTATTTTTCAGAACAATTTCAAGGGTGCCGACACCATGAAAAAAAACCCCCAAAACATAAAAATTTTATATATATATATATATATATATATATATATATATATTTATTTATATATATAATATATATATATAGATATATATATATAATATATACAGTGCCTACAAGTAGTATTCAACCCCTGCAGATTTAGCAGGTTTGATAAGATGCAAATAAGTTAGAGCCTGCAAACTTCAAACAAGAGCAGGATTTATTAACAGATGCATAAATCTTACAAACCAACAAATTATGTTGCTCAGTTAAGTTTTAATACATTTTCAACATAAAAGTGTGGGTCAATTATTATTCAACCCCTAGGTTTAATATTTTGTGGAATAACCCTTGTTTGCAATTACAGCTAATAATCGTCTTTTATAAGACCTGATCAGGCTGGCACAAGTCTCTGGAGTTATCTTGGCGCACTCCTCCATGCAGATCTTCTCCAAGTTATCTAGGTTCATTGGGTGTCTCATGTGGACTTTAATCTTGAGCTCCTTCCACAAGTTTTCAATTGGGTTAAGGTCAGGAGACTGACTAGGCCACTGCAACACCTTGATTTTTTCCCTCTTGAACCTGGCCTTGGTTTTCTTGGCTGTGTGCTTTGGGTCGTTGTCTTGTTGGAAGATGAAATGACGACCCATCTTAAGATCCTTGATAGAGGAGCGGAGGTTCTTGGCCAAAATCTCCAGGTAGGCCGTGCTATCCATCTTCCCATGGATGCGGACCAGATGGCCAGGCCCCTTGGCTGAGAAACAGCCCCACAGCATGATGCTGCCACCACCATGCTTGACTGTAGGGATGGTATTCTTGGGGTCGTATGCAGTGCCATCCAGTCTCCAAACGTCACGTGTGTGGTTAGCACCAAAGATCTCGATCTTGGTCTCATCAGACCAGAGAACCTTGAACCAGTCTGTCTCAGAGTCCTCCAAGTGATCATGAGCAAACTGTAGACTAGCCTTGACATGACGCTTTGAAAGTAAACGTACCTTACGGGCTCGTCTGGAACGGAGACCATTGCGGTGGAGTACGTTACTTATGGTATTGACTGAAACCAATGTCCCCACTGCCATGAGACCTTCCCGGAGCTCCTTCCTTGTTGTCCTTGGGTTAGCCTTGACTCTTCGGACAAGCCTGGCCTCGGCACGGGTGGAAACTTTCAAAGGCTGTCCAGGCTGTGGAAGGCTAACAGTAGTTCCATAAGCCTTCCACTTCCGGATGATGCTCCCAACAGTGGAGACAGGTAGGCCCAACTCCTTGGAAAGGGTTTTGTACCCCTTGCCAGCCTTGTGACCCTCCACGATCTTGTCTCTGATGGCCTTGGAATGCTACTTTGTCTTTCCCATGTTGACCAAGTATGAGTGCTGTTCACAAGTTTGGGGAGGGTCTTAATTAGTCAGAAAAGGCTGGAAAAAGAGATAATTAATCCAAACATGTGAAGCTCATTGTTCTTTGTGCCTGAAATACTTCTTAATACTTTATATTATTATACACATATACACTTTATTCAAGCAGGAGCCGGATTTTATTTTCGTGCTTAGGTCGGTGGATATGATCTCTACATTTCTTGTATTATTCATGCAAAATCTGCCGCGATAAGTGATTTCTAATGGTTCTGTGCTTTGGACAGTATAGACGAGGTCACAGTGGAGTAAATGATGGCAGAGGTTGACATCTGGATAGTTTAGCAGAAAATCTCGTCTGTCTCCTGCCCTGTATATAATATTCCCATGAGACCTTCAGCTAACGTAGCTGGGGAAATGCAGGAGAAATGTATATGTGCAGATGGCTATTAAAATGAATGGATCTTGGCAGGGAGCATTTGTCATGGGACCCAGCTAATGGGGTGCGGAGCCTTTCTAAGGAGCGCTTCCTTCTCGAGCCAGGCTAAATGTAAAAGACACAGATGTGGGGATTGTAATTTATATTGGTACTAATTGTAGACAACAGCCGATTTGTTTTCCAAGGCAAATTCTAATCTCCAATGTTGCTGATATACGGTATGTAAAGCGCTGTGGCATACTGTATGTTAGCGCTATATAAAATAAAGATTATTATTATTAACATCTGAGTTAATTCGAGAAACACTTGTGGATGTATTTTATTGCACACCTGAAACATGCTGCTTCTTTGTGTAGCATCATGTTAAAGTCAAAAGAAATCCGCCAAGATCTCAGGAAGAGAATTGTAGACTTGCACAAATCTGGTTCATCCTTGGGTGCAATTTCTAGTTACCTGACTGTGCCTCATTCATCTGTACAGACAATTATTCGCGAATACAAGATGGCATTGTTCAGCCATCATGCCGCTCAGGAAGGAGACGTGTTCTGGGTATCAGAGATGAACGTACTTTGATCAGACATGTGCATATCAACCCAATAACAAAAGCAAAAGACCTTGTGAAGATGCTGGTGGAAGCTGGTAAGATTGTGTCATTATCCACAGTGAAATAAGTACTGTATCAACATGGGCTGAAAAACCACTCTGCCAGGAAGAAGCCATTACTCCAAAATAAACATAAACTGTCCAGATTAATGTTTGCACAGGAACAAAGACCTTAATTTTTTTAGACCTGTCCTGTGATCTGACGAAACTAAAATTGATCTGTTTGGCAATAATGATCATCGTTACGTTTGGAGGAAAGGGAGGGAGACACTTTTGAAGGCTAAGAACATCATCCCAACTGTGAAACACGAGGGTGGCAGCATCATGTTGTGGGGTTGTTTTGCTGCAGGAGGGACTGGTGCACTTCATAAAATAAATGGCATCATGAGGAAAGAAGATTGTGTTGCAATACTGAAGCAACATCTCAAGTCATCAGCTAGGAACTGGGCGGAAATGATCTTACAAATAGACCATAACCTGAAGCATACTGCCAAACTGGTTGCAAAGTGACTTCAGGATAACCATGTCAATGTTTTGGAGTGGCCATCACAAAGCCGTGATCTCAATCCTATTGATAATTTATGGGGAAAGCTGAAAAGGCCGGTGCGAGCGGTGACCTACAAACATGGCTCAGTTACACCAGTTCTGTCAGGAGGAATGGGCCCAAATTCCTATGAACTATTGTGAGAAGCTCGTGGAAGGAGATCGAAAACATCTGACCCAAGTCATACAGTGTAAGGGCAATGGTGCCAAATACTAATGAAATGTATATACACTTTTGACTTTGCAGAAAGTAATAAAAATGCCTTAAAACATTTTATCATTATTTAGCAATTTGGCAAATATAAATAATTTTGATTCCTAATTGACCTAAAACGGGAACGGTTTTATTCTGATTTCATGTCAGATAGTGAGAAAAACCTGCAGATGTGTCTGTATAGAGAGCGGAGGGAAAAGCCTGCAGATGTGTCTGTATAGAGAACGGAGGGAAAAGCCTGCACATGTGTCTGTATAGAGAGCAGAGGGAAAAACCTGCAGATGTGTCTGTATAGAGAGCAGAGGGAAAAACCTGCACATGTGTCTGTATAGAGAGCAGAGGGAAAAACCTGCACATGTGTCTGTATAGAGAGCAGAGGGAAAAACCTGCACATGTGTCTGTATAGAGAGCAGAGGGAAAAACCTGCAGATGTGTCTGTATAGAGAACGGAGGGAATGTCGGGTTTCAACTGTATTTTTTTTTTTGTGTTAATCTGATTGCTGGTTCAGATGTACATTTTCTTAAGTGATCTACTTCTCATGGTGCAGAACCAGTCCTTTAGCGGTGGGTATATACCATATTTACAGTGGTTTAAATGATCTTCTTACATTTATTATTCTTTATGTACTGCTAAGTGCTACACCCAAAAGAAAGCGGACACCTCCTAAACGAATCGCACTGACCAGACCCCAAACAAATAGTTGTTGAGTGAATGGGCTCTCACATACAAATCTGCGTAGCTCTGCGGTCCCCCTGTGTTCTACAGCGGTTGGCTCCCCCTGGTGACTGGAAGCAGTATCAGGCTATGTGCCCACGTTGCATTCTGTCCCTGTAGAAATTTCTGCAGCGATTTGAACAGCACACGTGTGCTTCAAATCGCTGCAGAAACAGTCCGTAATGAAAAGCCGATTTCATGTGCTCCGGATGCAGCCCCTCCCATAGACAGAGCGGGGGCTGCATCCAAAGCGCATGAAAGAAGTGACTTGTTGCTTTGTAGAACGCAGCGATTTGGCAGCAGCCGAAGCGCTGCGTTCTAATACGCAACGTGGGCATGGATTAGGCACAATCTTCATAGATTGCTTGGGACGCAGGACGCATGCAGTTACGCTGCGGTGCAGATCGCAGTGTAACTGCATGAAAATACGCTACGTGGGCACATAGCCTCACTAACACAGAGTGATACTGGGACCCGATCTGTTTGTAAGAGCTGCAGTGCAATGCAGGTGGAATAGCGAGGAATCTGACAGCGACGCAGATCTGTGTGAGAGCCCATCCACCATCAGCACTTGACAACTGTAATTGTTTGGGGTCTGGTGAGTGAGATTTTTTTTTTCTTTTTTGGGGAGGATGTCTGTTTTGTTTTGGGGATGTCTGCTTTATTTGAAGAGTCCTGTAGTACTCTTTGACTTCTTTAGCTGCTTGAACACTTCCTTATGAAACCGCAAATGGGGCTTATTTTGGAGTAGGTCTTATATTTTAAGCATATTCCAACTATCCCAAAAAATCCTACAAGGGCTTATTTTTCGGGGAGGGTCTTATTTGGGGAAACAACTAAAGAAAACTAAGTAGTTGGTGGTGAACGAAAAGCAGGAGAAAGATGGAAGGTTTACCTGCCACTATTGCTGGCGAGGAGGTGGAGCAGGTGGAGAGTTACAAATATTTAGAGTTCACCTGGACAGAAAACTAGATTGGAGGAGCCATGCAGAGAGGGCTTATAAGAAGGGGGTGAACAAACTGTCCTTCCTGCGGAAACTAAGGTTGTTTTGTGTGCAGCAAAATTCCTATCTTTGTGGCAAACCTTTTAGGTGACATGTAGTTTGTTGTTTGAGTGGTGCGTGATGGGTCAGTTTCCCCCATTGTGCATTTCCTTCCTTATATTTTATTCAGGGAATTTTAGAGGGAGTAAGAACAGGGCTTGGACAGAAGTCAGGGTCACACTGGGGCCTCAGACCTGGCTACCATTAAGCCTACCTCTGAGATAAGGGACAGCGCTGGGACCCCAGTCTGAGGGGCAGTAGAGGTGTCCCTATTTAGTCATATTATATCCCGTGTAGATGTATGGCGATGATTAACAATAATGCACACCCATTATATGAGCTGCTCATGAGACAGAGGCGCACCTTCAATAACCATCTAATCCTACCAAGGTGTAAGAAGGAAAGATTCAGGAATGTATGCCAATTACCTAAGTGGGAAATCCTCAAAGTGAATGTTTTATTGGTTCACCAATTGTGTACGACCTGTATGACCTGTCATTAATAATAGTGACGTCTGTCAATTCTTCTGTCAATTCTTCTGTTCTGTTGTAATTAAGTTTTCCATGTCCATGTTCTGCCTCTGCGATAAACTATATTGATCCCGAGGAAAATTGTAGTATCGTACATTATATGAGCCAAAAAATAAAAGCTCTTGGAAGAATGGATGCAAACACATACAGGAAACGTGCTCGATGATTGAAGATCTCCCCATCCTCTGCGCTGTGCATGTCCATGATGAGTGCAGCGGGTGAAAGGCTTTTTACAGGCTCTCGACGACAATGCGCCAAATGGGGCCAACGATGGTAATGGCTCTTATAGTGGAGAAGTTTCACAGTAAGCTCATGTTCTAAAAGGGTAACTCTTCTAATTGTGTATGTATCCCTGTAGAGTAACTTTGCAAAAAAAATGAAGGGGATAGAGGTGCATCCAATACACTTTTACATAAGGTGTCTAAGGTTTTGTAAATTGTCTCTCCAGGAAGGAGACGAACTCTAGCGCCACCTATTGGAAGTAGCAATCCTAAAAGTCAAAAGTGGCCTTTTAACCCTCGGTCACATACAATAGGCCTGACAGGCACATTTCTTTTACTTTCATTTCTCCTTCCTCACCAGATTGTGAGGAAATCCCCTCCCTCCAGGTAGTCTCCTGTCTCTAGCAGCTCTGTGAAACCTCATACCACAGTTGGATTGCAGAGCTTCAGGAGGACAGATATAACTGCGCTAATCTCTCAGGCTCATTGTATGTGAACACGTCACACTCAATAAGGTTGGTATTTTATGTTTTTATTCATCACATGCTCTGCAAGTGTAATTTTTCTGGGGAAACTTCAGGATCTAATTCTGATTGAATATGTGTTTAATAGTACTTAAGGTACCTTAAAATTAAGTTTGTTTCCATAAATTTTCTTTGTAGAGTTTTTTGACAGTCGAACTGGGGACTATTTGGCGGGAGTTTTGAAATGTTTGTATTTCAGAGTTTAGTTTTATGTTAAGTAAATGGTTTTTTTTTTTCACCTGATTATGTGTAGTCTCTTTTATTACATCCCTATGAAGGTCACTGATCACTTTTAGTGCACTGAAATTGCAAACATTAGAGATTATAGGTATTTTTCTAGCCTGCGCCTGACAGTCACATTGTATGTGAACTCGTTAGAACCGATATTGTATGTGACGGAGGGTTAACAAGCCTTTTCATATAACTTATTATTTATACCAGATCAGAATCCCAATTTGAAGACATGGTGTTTTGGGGTTATTGCCCCTCGTCAGTGGAAAGTATGAGGTCTGATCTGGCTTATGAGAAGCTAGGTTTTGTAGACCTATTTTCTTTTGTTAAATGCATAAATGTGGAACTAAAAATTAATTTTTGCAATTTGGATTAATTTATAAAAATTTGTACTGTATTGCCTTTTACATGCTCTTTGTTTCTCTGCACACTGAACTTTGATGTGGTCATATATTGCCTAGAGAGGATCTCAGGAAAAAGCCAGATAGGGAAGCTACAAACTCTCCTATTAGACCCTCATAGCGAGCGCACTGATGTATTTTCAGTTCCTTCATTTTTCAGGCAGCAGTTACAGACAAAACCTATGCTAAAACAAAATGAGCAAACCTCCTGCAGTAAGTAAATGGTAATCATATATGTAAATATTACCTGAAGCAACAGTATATCCTAAAAATGAGTACTCCCCTCAAATTTTTGTATATTTTTTATATCTTTTCATGGGACAACACTGAAGAGCTGGCCCTTGGATACAATGTAGTGTCAGTGTGCAGCTTGTATAACTGTACATTTGGTGCCCCTTAAATAACTCAAAACACAACAATGCCAAAACTGTTGGCAACAAAATTGAGAACACCCCTAAAGGAAAATGGCCAAACTGTGTTCAAAGTGTCTATACTTTGTGTGGCCACCATTATATTCAAGCACGGCCTTAGCTCTCTTGGGCATGGAGGTCACTAGAGCTTCACAGGAGCTGCTGGATCCTCTTTCCTCCTCCATGATGACATCACGGAACGGGTGGATGTTCCTCAACCTTCCATATTCGCGCCCCGGTGTCATGTGACTCATTAGTGTTACAAGGTCTCAGGTGTGAATTGGGAGCAGGAGTGTTACATTTGGTGTTATCTCTTACACACTCTCTCATACTGGTCACTGGAAGCTCATCATGGCACCTCATGGCAAAGCATTCTCTGAGGATCTGAATAAAATAATTGCTGCTTTACATAAAGGTGTCCGAGGCTGTAAGAAGATTGTCACCACCCTGACACTGAGCTGCAGCACGATGGCCAAGACCATACAACGGTTTAACAAGACAGGCTTTATAATACTTACCTGCGGTCCGGTGCAGACTGGTCGGATGAGTGTCTACGGTACCCGCGCCTCCTCTTTCGGCCATCTTTGTCCTCCTCCTTCTGAAGCCTGGGTGCATGACACGTCCTACGTCCTCCACACTAGTCTGAATTGAGGTTCTGCGCAGGCGCACTACAATACTTTGATCTGCAGGATCAGGATCGCAATGGCGGCCTGTGTGCACAACGTAGGACACTTCATGCACCCAGGCTTCAGAAGAAGGAGGACAAAGATGGTCGAAAGAGGAGGCGCCAGTACTGGAGAACGGAGACACCTATCCGACCAGTCTGCACCGGACCGCCCCTAGGTCAGTATTATAAAAGTGTTCTTTACGTTCTATACAGCGAGCTGGGCTTTTATGTAAAGTATTCTGGAATACTGTATATAAGAGCTCAGTGGTGGTGGCCTCAGCTTAGGCTTCTTTCACACATCAGTTTTTTGCCATCAGGCACAATCCGGCGAAAACATGAAAAAACGGATCCGGCATCTGTTGCTGCCTGATCCGTTTTTTCCCCCATAGACTTCTATTAGCGCCGGATTGTGCCGGATGGCCTTGCGTTCCATCCGGCTTTCGCCAGATCCGGAAAAATGTACTTGTCCGGCGGCCGTATGGAATGTTGAAGTAAACGTTTTTTGTCTCTGGCGAAAAACCGTATCGCAACGGATCCAGCGCCGTACGGCGTGTTTTATATTGGAAGCCTATGGACGGCGGATCTGGTGTAATACGGCAAAAAATGGATTACGGTTGCCGGATTCAGTTTTTGAACGGAGCATGCTCAGTATCGCAGCAGATCTGTCAAAAAACTGAAGGAACTGATGGAAAAAACTGATGCAACTGATCACTTTTTTCGCCGGATCATGCCTGATGGCAAAAAACTGATGTGTGAAAGCAGCCTTATAGTCACCAAATCTGCTGACAGGTTCTCTTTAAAATCTGATAATGTCCAACAACGTAATGTAGTAGCAACCAGTGGGGCTAGCGACATCCAACAACTGTTTGGAGAAGTCTGGTCAGAAGTGGTCTTCTTGGAATTATTGCAGTCAAAAGCCATTCCTTCTACATGGAAACAAGAAGGCCAAGCGACTCAACTATGCACGAAAACATAGGAACTGGGGTGCAGAAAAGTGGCAGCAGGAGCTCTGGATTCTGGGCGTCTGCAGGAACAGTGCAACATGATGGAGGATCCTACAAGTTTATGTCTCCATTTCTGAAAATAGAGTTAGGAATTTGGTCAGGATTAATGATGTCTTCAGTGCTGAGAAATCCAGGCAGATACTTAACCATCATACAATCCCATCAGGGGGCATCTGATTTGGTTCCAAATTTATTGTGCAGCAGAAAAACGACCCCAAATACACACCCAATGTCATTAACCCCTTTACGACCATTTGGACTTTGGGTACCATCTCACTAAACGACGTACCAGCGATTCCGACCACGATATGACCTGGTTAGGATCGCTGGTGCGTCACTAGTGAGCTGTCAATCAGGCAGATTTCACCAGCGACTCCTGTATGATGCTGCGCTTGGTAACCAGGGTAAATATTGGGTAACTAAGGAAAGCGCTTTGCTTGGTTACCCGATATTTACACTGGCTACATGTGGAGGGAGCCAGCGCTAAGCGGTGTATGCTGGTAACCAAGGTAAATATCTGGTAACTAAGCAAAGCGCTTTGCTTAGTAACCTGATGTGTACACTGGTTACCAGCATACACCGCTTAGCGCTGGCTCCTTCCACCTGTAGCCAGGGTACACATCGGGTTGCTAAGCAAAGCGCTTTGCTTAGTTACCCGATATTTACCCTGGTTACCAGCGTACGCTGCTTACACAGAGTCGGTGCTCGTTGGTCTCCCGCCGTCAAACACGCCGATGTGGGCTGCACAGCAGGAGACCAACAAGCAAAAAATGAACCAGAACAGTGTGTAACGATCAGCGATTTTACAGCAGGGGCCAGGCCGCTGCTTAGTGTCACACACAGCGAGATCGCTAATGAGGTTACTGGTGCGTCACAAAACCTGTGACTCAGCAGCAATCTCGCTATGTGAGAAGTACCCCTTACTGGTACGTCCCTTCACTGCAGGCTCACGTTGGGGTGTGTGGGAAGGGGTTTAAAATTATCTTCAGGGTAAAAAGAACAAAGGATTCCTGGAGGTGAACCCCCCGCAGAGCCCTGACTTCACATTATCCAGTCTGTCTGGGATTAAATGGAGACACAGAAGGATCTGCACAAGCCTCATACACAGAAGATCTGAGGGCAGTTCTCCAAGATGTTTGGAACAACCTTCATACAGAGCTCCTTCAAAAACTGTGTGACAAGTGTACGTAGAAGAAATTATGCTTTTGATGCTGATTTGAAGCAAAGGACGGTCCCACAAAATTTTGATGACTATTAACCCTTCAGTTTTTTAAAGCTTTCCTACCTTCGAGCATTTCATTCCACTTTTGCACAGTGCTGTATAATGAAAAAAAAAATAGTCAGGAAAAGGAGATTGGAGAGGTAACATAAGAGAGGACGGGGTCATTGGTTCACATAAAAAATTCAGGAGACTATATTTGATTTTTTTATGGTTTGCCTGCTTGACCTTTACAGCGTTATTCCACTCTTCTGTGCTCCGTATGTGATGGGGACCAGTCACCACTCTGATCTATATTTTATTAAACATGGGACGTTTTGTATATCCAGAAATAATCTGACTTTTTTTTTCTTTAATTTTACACTTTTGTTTCAAGTATTGATATTAACCCTGTCTAAAATCGGAGGCCAATGAACCCCCCTCTATACTATTTATTATACCTTTATACATTTTTGAGTTGCAAGACTTGTTGTTTTTTTCTAAAGTACATAAGACCCTAGGAAAATAATTGATAGGATATTATTTTTTTTATTTTTTTTTTGTAACAAAATAGCTTTTTTTTTGGTAGGAATTTGTAAGTGAATAAGTGAATTTTTCACAGGGGTCCCTGATGGAGCTTTTGAGAAGGACGGCTCACGTTGCAGTAACCTCCTCTGCAGAAGAGGATCCATCCGCTTTGTGTGCACTGTTATAAAAAACACTTTTTTAACATGTATTTTGCTACTAATGCGGGCAGCACGATGGCTCAGTGGTTAGCACTGTAGCCTTGCAGCGCTGGGGTCCTGGGTTCAAATACCACCAAGGACACTATCTGCAAGGAGTTTGTATGTTCTCCCCGTGTTTGCGTGGGTTTCCTCCGGGTACTCCGGTTTCCTCCCACACTCCAAAGGCATACAGATAGGGACTCTACATTGTGAGCCCCAATGGGGACAGTGTTGTAAATGTCTGTAAAGCGCTGTGGAATTAATAGCGCTATATAAATGAATAAAATTATTATTATAATTATTAAAATCCACCATGTTTTGATCATGGCTTAAAGGGAACCATCCAGCAGGATTTTCATATATATAGTAAAGCCAGTGCTATACTAGAGCTAGGATGCTGAATGTAACCATAGCTTGTGTTCTGAATTTTGATGTTTTAGTTCAGAAATGTGTAAGTAAAGTTCCAGCAATGCACTGTTAATTGACAGGTGCAACAGGAAGGGAATATGCGGGTCGGGTCTTGCTATCTATTCCCGCCCCTGTCTGTCTGCCTGGCCTTCCTCCCCCTGTCACTGTCATAGATGTTATATCCGGCGCAGGCAGACAGGGGCGGGAATAGATAGCAAGACCTGACCCACATATTCCCTTCCTGTTGCAACTGCCAATCAAATAGCAGTGCATTGCTGGAACTTTTCTTGCACATATTTCTGAACGAAAACATCAAAATTCAGAACACAAGCTATGCTTATGTGACGCCCTGCCAAAATCAGGGTGTCACAGATGACTGCACCCCTCTTCTAGGTGCAGGAGTCCCTCCTCTTTGGTTTTCCATCACAACCCCCACATCCATGGTACACAACACCAGCCAGCAAAGCCTAGTCACCCCCCATGACAATAGGGACACACCAGTGGGCGGGGCCAAGCGGATGGTGACGCCCACCTAGGGGTTCTGAGATGTAATGGGAGGGAACAGAGGAGTTCTGAGGAGAGTGAAGTGAGGAGAGGAATGTGAAGTGACAGGGTAGTCAGGGGTTGGAGCTCCTGGACTACCGGACTACTGACTAGGTGGCAGTCGGTAGACAGGGCCACAGGCGACGGAGATCCGGTTGTGGGAGACCTTAAGTGGACTGGGGCAGGGTTGTAGCCCGCCGGTACCGACCGCAGGAATCCGGTCCGGAGGCTGTGCATGACAGGGTACCCTGACCCTAGAGCAACAACAGCTTCACGCACCTCACTAATTGACCAGCCGGGAACAAGATTTCTGGTCTTGTCCCACAGGAGGCCCAGATAGAGCGAGACGGAAGCCCAACGAGGGGGATAGGGCTCCGCAATTGCCTGCTAAGATCCCACAGGTCAGTTCTCGCGGACCACAGATCCTAACACACAGTATCACCGGGAGCGGACTTCCCCGTTTCATGCGGAGTAGTTAACAAAAAGGTCACAAACACTAACTGCAGGAGGAAGGGACCCCCTGTCTGCTGTACCAGGGTGTGGGATCCGAACATACCCGCCGGAGGTCACCGGTCACTGGCAATTTGGTTTACCATCTGGACTCTGTGTGAACTGTGAGTACACCAACACCACCCGGTCCAACCCTGGAGATTGCGCTCTGCAGCACCATCCCACCTGTATCGTGGCCCCAGGACAACACCTCCCCTACCCGTGGAGGGGATAACATCCATCAGCCCCGGGCATCACCCCCAGCGGCAGCGGCGGTGTCCCTAACAATCAACGCACACCACGGGTGGCGTCACTGACAAATCTCACCTATATATAATTCCTCTTTTTCACTTGCAGGCGACAGACGGGTGCTCAGGCCCGGGTCCAGCTTCCCCTCGAGCCACCGCCACGACCCCGAATCTGAGCGTCTCGAGCAGCCCCTGCCGTGGTCTTTCCTTTGCCCGCAACTCTTACAATCAGCATCCTAGCGCCAGTATAGCACTGGCTTAACTTTTATATATCAAAATCCTGCTGGTTGGTTCCCTTTAAAGAGTGTATACAGGGGGGGAGGGAAAGTGTGCACAGGTAGTTGCTACCTTCCTGCCTATCGTGCCCGGCGCCGTTCTTTGTCTGCCAAGAATGATCATCGATGGCTCCTACTGGCGATTTTAGATGCTTCCACTGACGTCGAGTCAACATAACGCCAGCTTCTCTTCCGCTCTGCAGACTGGGTGTGACTGCTGACATCACGCTGATTGACAGTCGGCATACACAGTTAGACAGCGGGGAGCCGGCTGTCAGTCAGCATAATGTCAGATCTCCCGCTCCATCGTCAGAACAGAGTGGAAAAGAGGCCTCTGTTCTGGTGAGGAAGCAGCCAAATCGCCGGCAGGAGTTGTCTGTGAACGCTCTGTGCAGGCGAACAATGGTACCGGGCACAATAGGCAGGTAGCAATGCTTAGGCACATTTTTTTTGTTTAAAGCGCACCAATCACCAAGATTTTCGTATATAACCTAAAGCCAGTGCTATACTGGCACTATCAGGCTGATTCTATACATACTGTTAGTGGTCAGCTCGGATGAATAGGTTTTGAAACACAAGCCAGTGAAGTATGAAAAATCAGAAGCTTGTTGAGTGACAGCAGCTGCCGATCAGCTGATAGCTGGGGGGGTAGTCATAGTTATCCCCACTCCCTGTTATTTATTCTAATTCTATTTCGTTTTACTTTGGGACTAGAAGGACCTGTGCTGATGTCATACCCATGTGACCAGAAGGGGTGGGGCCTCAGCCAACATAGCCGATACCAGGAAGCAACAGTTTCTGTTCACTGAGGCCCCTCCCCTTCTAGTCACATGGGTATGATGACCTCAGCAAAGGTCCTTCTAGTCACAAAGTGAAACGATTCTATAATAGAATTAGCATAAGTAACGGGGAGGGAATAACTATGAATATCCCCCAGCTATCATCTGATCGGCAGCTGCTGCCATTCAAAAAGCTACTGATTTTACAAACTTTACTTGCTTGTGTTTCAAAACCTATACATCCTAGCTGACAACTAAAGGTATGTATAGAACTAGTATAGCACTGGCTTTAGGTTATATAAAAAAATCCTAGTGCTCTTCAAACCCTTGATATACTCTTTAAACGTCTGTGCCTCTGGGAATGTAAAAAGTGGATGGGGGAGAAAAATGAGAAATTTTGTGACTCAGACTAATTTCATAATCAACTTTCAGGAATTCAAGACGTCCTGTCTCCAGATATCATTTTACAATCTGCAAGTGTAGTTAAATAGATCTCTTAGACCTGATGAACTGGTATACTTACTTTGAAAAAGCCGTGACACAATAACCTTTATAATCTCAAGAATTAAAATGTACCCAGTTATAGCGTGATAGCTCAAAAATACAAGTGTATTGAGTCTGCGCCCACCCACCCAATCCTGACTGACAGGTGCAGTTTGTACTGAGCAGTGCGAGATCTGAGCAGGGAGGAGGGACACTGAGGAGCGCAATGTGTAAATTGACACAACAGTTGTCTGGATGATAGGAGTTATTTATTTCTTCAAAGGATTCTCAATGCATCAGGTTTTACCATCTCTTTATTAAGTAGATTTTTATCTTGACACATGCAATTTTTGAAAGGGCTTTCATGCCCTATGCAGATTGGCAGTGTTTGATGTTTTTAGTTATTTTAATATTTGGTAACATATTCCGTGCTTGCCATTATTAACATTGAGATTAATCATCCTTCAAAAGATCTGCAACTTTTTATTTTTGCCAAGTCTTTTGAACTTTACTGATGTAAGCTTTTTCTTTTTTGGCTGTTTGAACTATGTAATTACTGATAATTTCAGGCTTGTAGGTTAATAAAACGCCCTGAAATGATGATAGTTGAATGATCATTGTCTAGTTCTTGAAAACTACTGAAGCATATTGTTTTTTTTCCAGCTGAGAATTAAGGCCGCTTTACACGCTGCGATATCGGTACTGGTATCGCTAGCGTGGGTACCCGCCCCCATCTGTTGTGCGACACGGGCAAATCTCTGCCCATGCCGCACAACATCGCCAAGACCCGTCACACTACTTACCTGCCCGTCGACGTCGCTGTGACTGGAGAACCGCCTCCTTTCTAAGGGGGCGGTTCATTTAGCGTCACAGCGACGTCACTGAACCGCCGCCCAATAGAAGCGGAGGGGCGGAGATGAGCGGGACGTAACATCCCGCCCACCTCCTTCCTTCCGCATAGCGGCCGGGAGGCAGGTAAGGAGAGCTTCCTCGTTCCTGCGGTGTCACACGGAGCGATGTGTGCTGCCGCAGGAACAAGGAACAACCTCATTACTGCTGCAGTAACGATTTTTGAGAATGGACCCCCATGTCACCGATGAGCGATTTTTGCACGTTTTTGCGACAATGCAAAATCTCTCATAGGTGTCACACGCAACGGCATCGCTAATGCGGCCGGATGTGCGTCACAAATTCCGTGACCCCAACGAGTTCGCATTAGCGATGTCGTAGCGTGTAAAGCCCTTTTTAAAGTAATCTATAACTTTTAAAATGTAATACCCCCAAAGAGGGCAAGTGGTCCTGATAATTAGGCAGATTTCTGACTTTTATTGACTGCACTGATTACTGTAATCTGCCTTCATGTATTAATGTACAGTACAGACCAAAAGTTTAGACACACCTTCTCATTCAAAGAATTTTCTTTATTTTCGTGACTCTAAAAATTGTAGATTCACATTGAAGGCATCAAAACTATGAATTAACACATGTGGAATGAAATACTTAACAAAAAAAGTGTGAAACAACTGAAAATATGTCTTATATTCTAGGTTCTTCAAAGTAGCCACCTTTTGCTTTGATTACTGCTTTGCACATTGGCATTTTCTTGACGAGCTTCAAGAGGCAGTCACCGGAAATGGTTTTCCAACAGTCTTGTAGGAGTTCCCAGAGATGCTTAGCACTTGTTGGCCTTTTGCGTTCACTCTGTGGTCCAGCTCACCCCAAACCATCTCGATTGGGTTTAGGTCTGGTGACTGTGGAGGCCAGGTCATCTGGCGTAGCACCCCATCACTCTCCTTAGTCAAATAGCCCTTACACAGCCTGGAGGTGTGTTTGGGGTCATTGTCCTGTTGAAAAATAAATGATGGTCCAATTAGACGAAAACCGGATAGAATAGCATGCCGCTGCAAGATGCTGTGGTAGCCATGCTGGTTCTGTATGCCTTAAATTTTGAATAAATCCCCAACAGTGTCACCAGCAAAGCCCCTCACACCATCACACCTCCTCCTCCATGCTTCACGGTGGAAACCAGCCATGTAGAGTCCATCCGTTCACCTTTTCTACAAAGACGCGGTGGTTGGATCCAAAGATCTCAAATTTGGACTCATCAGACCAAAGCACAGATTTCCACTGGTCTAATGTCCATTCCTTGTGTTCTTTAGCCCAAACAAGTCTCATGAAGGCTGCTGCACAAAGTCTCCTCTTAATAGTTTTCTAGAGATGAGAAGGTGTGTCCAAACTTTTGGTCTGTACTGTATATAGAGTGGGTTAATGTCTTTGCTTTTGTGTCTGTTGACTCATCCCAGAATATAGATTTATTTTTTTTTTAATCCTGCTGTGTCTGCATGTATTACTTCGTTTCAGGTCTCATATGCATTTCCAAATTGACCTTTACGGTGCATCCTCCACTTTTGCATTTGTGTCTTTGTCTGCCTAGCATATGTTTATTGCTGTTATTTTTAGGCCTAAAAATAATTATTACATCTTGATGTTTAGGGTGCGGTGATCGAAAGTACTACATGAATTAATTGCAACTACATAACTCCTGCCATTATTCTGTTCCTTTTATTTTGCCTGAAGCTTATACTTGAAATATATCCTTAAAGGCCGTCTGACTGAAAACATAGCCTTGTAGGAGATTACTGCCACTCCTTGGTTGATGCTAGAGAAGACAAGCAATGTCTGAAGCGAGGAGAGAGTGATTTGTATGCGCTCTCCTGTACTGAAGTGATGGTAGAAGAGATGAGAAATGTCCGGAGTGTGGAGAGAGTGATTTGTGTGCGCTCTCCTGCACTGAACTGATGGTAGAGGAGACTAGCAATGTCTGAAGCGAGGAGAGAGTGATTTGTGTGCGCTCTCCTGCACTGAACTGATGGTAGAGGAGACTAGCAATGTCTGAAGCGAGGAGAGAGTGATTTGTATGCGCTCTCCTGCACTGAACTGATGGTAGAGGAGACGAGCAATGTCTGAAGCGAGGAGAGAGTGATTTGTATGCGCTCTCCTGCACTGAACTGATGGTAGAGGAGACGAGCAATGTCCGAAGCGAGGAGAGAGTGATTTGTATGCGCTCTCCTGCACTGAACTGATGGTAGAGGAGACTAGCAATGTCTGAAGCGAGGAGAGAGTGATTTGTATGCGCTCTCCTGCAATGAAGTGATGGTTGAAGAGACGAGCAATGTCCGAAGCGAGGAGAGAGTGATTTGTATGCGCTCTCCTGCAATGAAGTGATGGTTGAAGAGACGAGCAATGTCCGAAGCGAGGAGAGAGTGATTTGTATGCGCTCTCCTGCAATGAAGTGATGGTTGAAGAGACTAGCAATGTTCGAGGCCAGAAGAGAAGAGCCTTGTAGGAGATTACTGCCACTCCTTGGTTGATTGGCAATGCTGGCTTGCCAAGAAGCAGTGCTGTCTGAAGACGAAACCTCCACTATGTGATCACTGTTCATTGTGCGGTAGAGACCACAGATCACTCTCTCCTCTCTTTTGACATTGCTTTTCTTCTCTGCTACTTCTGTGCTACTCTATTACTTCTGCACAATAGAGAAGACCCAACACTCTCTCCTCACTGCTGACATTGCTCATGTATAGCTGTGTAGCAATGCCAAATGCAAGGAGAGAGTGATTTATGTGCGCATTACTGCACTGAAGTGATGGTACAGGACACAAGCAATGTCCGAAGCGAGGAGACATTGATGTGTACCCTTTTTGCACTAAAGTAATGGTAGAGGAGACTAGCAATGTCTGAAGTAAGGAGAGAGTGATTTGTGTGCGCTCTCCTGCACTGAAGTGATAGTAGAGGATACAAGCAATGTCCAAAGCGAGGAGTGAGTTATGTGCCCTTTTTTCCACTGAAATGATTATAGAGGAGATGAGTAATGTCTGAAGTGAGGAGAGAGTGTGTTGTGTGCACTCTACTAAAACTGAAATGATGCTAGAGAAGACAAGCAATGTCTGAAGCGAGGAGAGAGTGATTTGTATGCGCTCTCCTGTACTGAAGTGATGGTAGAAGAGATGAGAAATGTCCAAAGCAAGGAGAGAGGGATTTGTGTGTCCTTTCTTGCACTGAAGTGATAGTAGAGGAGACGAGCAATGTCTGAAGCGAGGAGACAGTGATTTGTATGCGCTCTCCTGTACTGAAGTGATGGTAGAGGAGACGAGCAATGTCCAAAGCAAGGAGAGAGGGATTTGTGTGTCCTTTCTTGCACTGAAGTGATAGTAGAGGAGATGAGCAATGTCTGAAGCGAGGAGAGAGTGATTTGTATGCGCTCTCCTGTACTGAAGTGATGGTAGAGGAGACGAGCAATGTCCAAAGCAAGGAGAGAGGGATTTGTGTGTCCTTTCTTGCACTGAAGTGATAGTAGAGGAGATGAGCAATGTCTGAAGCGAGGAGAGAGTGATTTGTATGCGCTCTCCTACAATGAAATGATGGTAGAAGAGACTAGCAATGTTCGAAGCGAGGAGAGAGTGATTTGTGCGCACTCTCTAGCGCTGGAGTGATGGTAGAGGAGACTTGCAATGTCCAAAGCGAGGAGCAAGTGATGTGTCTGCTCTCTCCGCACAGGGATTGTGATCACTTAACAGAGGATTATCTTCAGGCAGTGTTGACTCTGGACAAGCAAGGTGCTGTCAATCAACCTAGAAAGAGTGGCAATAATATAAATAAGTGGATGGAAAGGTACCATGAGGGGCTCTGCCAAACCAACGCTGCACCGGGTACCTCCATTTACATATTAAATAAAGTTGTTTTTTGTTCAACAAAGACACCCCCCCCACCCTCCCAAAAAAAAATGTGCTTTTCGTTGCTCCTCCATTACCTACAAGACTGTGGTTAGAAGTGTAAATTTGGGGTGACGGGCTGTCCTAATCATGCTGCCGAGCCACAGGCAACGTCTATTGAACACCGGTTGTGCTATTCCAGTTCTATCTATAGTAAAAAGACAGACAAAAAAATGTGGCGCTCCTTAGTGTAAAGATTTTGGGTAAAAAGTCACTTGTCTTAAAAATTGTGCACTTTAGTCTTCACCTGCACAAAAATAAAAGTAGACAGATTTTGGACTCCAGTGGGGTACGGAAGTACAATTGTGCAAGACTTTTTGTAATAACTGTGTACCGCCCCGGTGTTGGTCGGGCTGCTCAGATCTGGGATCGTGGGGGCTCGAGGGGGGCCCGGACCCGGGTTGGCGGACACTTTGATCCGTAAAAGGGGGGTATTTACAGGGGGAGAAGTTCGTGAGGCCACCTGGATTGCGGTAATGGGAGTACTGCCGCTGCTGTAAGGAGTACCGGGGCAGATGGAATTAAGCAGCCAGATGTAAGTCCCTCCACAGGTAGGGAAGGCCCCGGGCTCAGGGGTGTTGGTGGATGTTTGGGAGTGCAGGGTGCACTGGGATCAGGGTACTCACTGTGGGTAGTTGTGGTGCAGGATGAGCATTATAAAAGCAACACTCACGCTGCAAGTAAACCAAGTTCTCTGTGCACCACAGTCACTGCGGGGAGCCTGTCCAGGTGTCCGCTCCCACCAGTGTCGCTTGGCAGTCAGGAGCTACCTCCGTGCACAATTTAGTTGTCTGTCTGTGGACCCTCGGCTTGAAGCTTTTAGGGCCCCACTACCTTTGTGAAGTGTAGCTCTGCTCTTGAGGGCTGGCACTTGGGACTTCAGGGGGCTGGTTTTGGCTGGAAAACCCTGTCCCCTGCAGTGTGCTAATGCCCCCAATCTCTGAGCTCTGTGGGAAAGTCCCTGAAGGTCCTCTTCCTCTGCAGGTTAATTGCCAGGACATTGAATCGGCTCCTGACCTAGGGTCCTGTACCCCGTCGTGCTTGGTACAGGTCAGTTTCTTATGGGCTTGCTGGTGCCGACAGTCCTTCTTGACTATGTCCATCGCACCCCTTTCCAATGTCACTGCCACCGGTCCCCAACTCCTCTGGTCCCGGAACACCGTTTGCGACCCAACCACTGTCTAGCTCCCCGGGAGCTCACTCTCCCCAGCTCCTCTCTCTTTGAGGGTTCTCACTACTCTCCACTGTACTCTACTAGACTGTCTCCTTCCCTCCCACCAGTCTGCCTGACCCCTAGGTGGTGGCCCTTTTCCAGCTAGACCAACCCACTGGTGTGTCTGACAGGTCTTGATGTGAGGTGTTGATTGGGATTTGTGGTGCTGTTGGTAGTGACACCGGTTTCTTAGGAACCTGGAACCATGGCGGGTAGGCCCTGCACCCTGGGTAAGGATGCAGTACCCTTTGGAACCCTGATGTACTCTGGGGGGGCGCCACAACTGTAAAAGTCGAGCTACAGCATCTAGATAACGAAAATCATGTCTGCGTTGATAATGAAAGCAAGCAAAGTCAACTTAAAGGCGCAAACTAAGTATTAAGGCCCAAAAATCTCACAAAGACTATGATGAATCGTGGCCTAGATGTGTGAAATAACAAATTTGAGGCTGGGCCCTGAGGCTTCTTCCCCCAAACACAGGACTCTCCTTGTATACACAACTGGAAACGACCATCTGTCAATGTAGTTATACATTTCTGGGCGTAATTTTGGAGGAACCAGACATGGTATATGGAAGATACACTGGAATATTGACATGTCCTCTTTTCTAATAAAGTATGATTACTTGTTTTGCTATTCCACTGACCATGATCTTTGTTATTGTTTTTCGACAGCTAAGAAAAATTGGTGGTGGTGGCTTTGGGGAAATCTACGATGCCCTGGACCTGCTGACAAGGGAGAACGTGGCGCTCAAAGTGGAGTCTGCTCAACAGCCAAAACAAGTACTGAAAATGGAGGTGGCCGTTCTCAAGAAACTTCAAGGTAAAATAACCTGCTAGCTTGTTTTATTGTTGCCACGATTCCTCTGTGCAGAGCATCTTGCAGTGACATGTTTCCTTTGTGCAGAGCATTTTGCATTTGGAGATGCTCTGCTGTGTTTCTTTGAGCATTAGCTTACAGGTTGTTTGTCAGCACAGGTATCCATACAGGTTCTGGGAGGTGCTGATTGCTCAGCTGTTCCATCTTCCTGGTAATTGAGCATGCTCTCCCAGAACCTCGCCAGTCGTTCTCTCTGGTTCTTTAGTTGTGCTCTTGGCTTGTGCTTGTGTTCTGATACAAGTTTCTTGACCCCAGACCATTGTTTGACTCCTCTCTGCCCACTCCCTCTTCTTGTCGTTACCTCCTGGCTTCTGACCTCGGACCGTTACCTGATCACGTCTCTGTCTGCTCACTGAATCTAATACATGCTTTCCTGGAATTCTGACCCTCGGTATGTGACTTCACTGCGTTTCTGCTTACTCCCTGTATTCTGTCGTGTCCTCCTGTTTCCTGACCCTGGCTTGTCTGACTTCCCTTCCATCTATATTATCCATAAGTAGGGACTAGCATCACAATTGTCTAGTTTGAGGATGGGCTTTTATAATGGTGAAGGAGGTAAAATTGGGCAAATATAACGGTGGAAGGGTGGGTGTTCCTGCTCACTGACCTACTAATGCTGCGCTGGAATGGCAGGAGGCCTGAAAAAAGGTTGAGAAATGTCTTGTTGTTTTCTCCTTTTTTAAGGGTTATTCCCTAAATCACAATAATGTGCAAATATTTATTAAATTGTGCTATTACTGTTTTTAATTGGTAAAAACATGACCCTACAAGCTCTATTTGCCTTAAAGTTGTCAACCAAATTGCCTTGGGGTAGTTCCAGTGCTCCTTGTTGATCATGCACCGTGCGGTCTCTCCGCTGCATCCCTGCCACCATAGCTCTGCTCCAGGTCGTGTCTAGAATAGAGTTAAGGGGGCTTTATACGGTAGCGATATCAGTACCGGTATCGCTATCGTGCGTACCCGCCCCCATCGTTTGTGCGACACGGGCATATCGCTGCCCGTCGCGCACAAAATCGCGCTCCCCGTCACACGGCTTACCTGCCCTGCGACGTCGCTCTGGCCGGCGATCCGCCTCCTTTCTAAGGGCGTGGGTCGTGCGGCGTCACAGCGACGTCACACGGCAGCCGTCCAATAGAAGCTGAGATGAGCGGGACGTAAACATCCCGCCCACCTCCTTTCTTCCGCATTGCCGGTAGAGGCAGGTAAGGAGATGTTCCTTGCTCCTGCGGTGTCACACATAGTGTTGTGTGCTGCCGCAGGAACGAGGAACAACATTGCTAATGAGAGGTAAACGATTTTTGGTTTTAGGATGACCTCTCCGCGGCAAACTATTTTTGCCACTTTTGCGATCGTTTTAGGTCGCACATAAGTGTCACACGCTGCAATAACTTTAATGACGCCGGATGTGCGTCACTAACGACGTGACCCCGACGAAAAAACATTAACGATATCGTAGCGTGTAAAGCCCCTTTTAGTCTTGTGAGGGATGATGTTACAGGAAAGGGAAAAACCTACTTCATTTACAGTGTAGAGCTCATTCTTGGAAGCACCGGAGTGCCTGTGTGCTGGTAATGAGGTGATGTACTGCAAGATGGTGCTGTGTATGAAGGGGCCTGAGAAGAGTGATGTTCAAAAGGATAGGGCTGGGTATAGGGGGGCTGAAAGAAGAGATGCACCAGAGCCTGGGGCTGTGTATATAGTGGCTAAGAGGAGCGATGTAGTGCAGGGTGGGGCTGTGTATGAAGGGACCTGAGAGGAGGGATGTACAAAAGGATAGGGATGATTATAGGGGGGGTTGAAAGAAGAGACACACCAGAGCATGGGGCTGTGTATAAAGAGGCTTAGAGGAGCAATGTAGTGCAGGGTGGGGCTGTGTATGAAGGGGCCTGAGAGGAGGGATGTACAAAAGGATAGGGCTGATTATAGGGGGGCTGAAAGAAGAGACACACCAGAGCATGGGGCTGTGTATAGAGAGGCTTAGAGGAGCGATATAATGCAGGGTGGGGCTGTGTATGAAGGAGCCTGAGAGGAGGGATGTACAAAAGGCTTGTGCTGGGTATAATGGAGCTAAAAGAAGAGACACACCAGAGCATGGGCTTGTGTATTAAGTGGCTGAGAGGAGTGATATACTGCAGGGTGAGGCTGTGTATAGAGAAGCTGGGAGCAGGGCCGGTTTTAGGCAAAGTGGGGCCCTGTGCAAAAGTTAAGTGGGGATTTAACTGTTAACATAGTGCAATATCACCACTGTACATGAGTGTGGCACCAGAACCACCATCAGTACAAGTATATAGCACCGAGCTTAGTACAGCGATTAATTATGTCAGGTCAGCCCCATATATTCTAGTAATATTTTAATCTACAATTCCTATGTCTTTACCAATGCTAAGGAGATACTGCAAGTTGTCCTCTGTCATTATCAGCCTGTGGACCATGCAGGTACCAGAGCACTGATGACACAGGCAGTATCACAAATAAACCTTTACATGCAGGTACCTTTTATAGATGACGTAATCTCAGGTTGGAGTAATTCCCATCCCTTCTGTCTCCATGTAGTACAGATGCTATGATGAGATTTCACTCCCACAGCTTTTCTCTCCAGTCTTCCCTCTTCTCCGTCTTCAGCAGCACATCCTGACACCGTGCCCTTAAAAATGAAAGTACCATTATACTGCCCTAGAAATATAAATATCTTCCATACTGCGCTCCTGAATAAATTGTCCCTCACAGTACTCCTTGCACAAAATATCCCCCCTCACACTGGCCCTCTGTAAAGTGTCCCCTCACTGCCTCTGTCGATAATGTCCCTCCACCACTGCCCCTCTTATAATATCCCTTCACACACTACTCCTCTCCATAATATCCTTTCACACACTGCCCCTCTCAATAATACCTTCTCCACACACTGCCTCTGTACATAATGTCCCTCCACCACTGCCCCTCTCCATAATATCCCTCCACCACTGCCCCTCTCCATAATATCCCTCCACACACTGCCCCTCTCCATAATATCCACCCTTACACTGCCCCTCTCCAAAATAGTCGCCTAAACTGAAAGATGGACCATGATGTTTTGCTCTGTAGACTGGGTGGGACAGCCGATATCCTCTACATAACTGGGGAAGCCGGCTGTCAAGCAGCAGTGACGTTGGCTGTCCTGCCCTGTCTAAAGAGCAGAGCAGTTGAGAATCCGCCGCTCTGATGACGCGACGTTAGCGGAAGCAGCTGAATCCACCAGTCTCGGTTATACCCTTTAAGCCCAATACTCAGTTAGGGAATTCTCAGTTTTAAGTAGTGGGTCCTACCATTAGGACATCAATCATATAGCCAGCGTAGCGAGAGCGTCTTTCTCCCTGGAGAACCTAGTATAGCTGTACATTACACAGACAGGTCATTGATTTTAATGCACTGTGACACACTATATTGTCCCATGACAGTGCTGTGGAGGAATTAATCACTTAGTACTGGGCTTCCCAATGAGTAGGTCGTACACCCTGTAATCAGCTTCTTTTTATGGGAGTCACTTTTAATTATTAAAAACAAAAACAAAAATTTAAACAAAAATTGCAACATCATGTCAAGCCCTATTGTTTAATGCATTTTTTTTGCCAATGTTTTTGGGGGCGTCCTTTCTTGAACTTTATTAAACTAGAAAATAAATAATTATTTCTTTCAATTTTTCACACTTTTGACTGGGACTACTTTGGACTCCTGTCCTTTCAGGAAGACTTTTCAGCAGTTTCTTTATCATCAGAGACAGGATTACAATGACAGATACTTTCCTCTCTACACAGCTAATAACATAGGATCCTCCTCTCACCATAGGCGATGTCACAACCGACCTGCTCCCTCCTTCTCCACAATGACCTTTGCACACGCTGATTAGATACTGCATGTCAAATGATAGGATCAGTGTGAACATTGTGGTTAATGTACATGTATTGTTTCCTGAAACTGCAAGATTTCTAATTTGCATTGTTAATAAAGATTGTGATTTGGGGAAGAAAAATTGCTAAATTTTTATTAATAATATAATAATAATATATTTATTCATTTATATAGCGCTGTTAATTCACAGCGCTTTACATACATTGGTAACACTGTCCCCATTGGGGCTCACAATCTAAAGTCCCTATCTGTATGTCTTTGGAGTGTGGGAGGAAACCGTAGGAAACCCATACAAACACGGGGAGAACATACAAACTCCTTGCAGATGGTGTCTTTGGTGGGATTTGAACCCAGGACCCCAGCGCTGCAAGGCTGCAGTGCTAACCACTGAGCCACCACAAGACTGCAGTGCTAACCACTGAGCCACCACAAGACTGCAGTGCTAACCACTGAGCCACCACAAGACTGCTGTGCTAACCACTGAGCCACCACAAGACTGCAGTGCTAACCACTGAGCCACCACAAGACTGCAGTGCTAACCACTGAGCCACCACAAGACTGCAGTGCTAACCACTGAGCCACCACAAGACTGCAGTGCTAACCACTGAGCCACCACAAGACTGCAGTGCTAACCACTGAGCCACCAATTTAAACAATAGTCGTCTTTCTGCTGATCCTTTCCTTTGAAGTGACCGTGTCTACTTTGTTCTAATGACTCTTCCCCTTCTTTATGCTAGGTGCTTAATATGTGAATACAATATATATGAAAATCAGCCTTTTATATGCCGTCCTGTGGAATCTGTGATCATGAGTGGAAATGGGTGATGGAGAATTGTAGAAATTCCCTCCGCGCTAAGCCTTTCTAGTGTCTGAGGGAAGTCGTGCATGCGACGTATCAAGACACTTGGGTTTGGTTTCAAGGTGAAGCTGCGCTTCCCGGTGGCTCTGAAGGACGTCGGCTGTTTTGTATGCAGACTAGAGAATGCGGCGTGAGATTATTCTTCGAATGTATCTTGCATCTCTCTATAAATTGTCAGGGGACGCGAGCGATGTCTCATTGCCCCCACTTAGCCATAGGATCTGTGCCGATGCGGAGAGCTTAAGATGTACGGGAGAAGCGGGGAGCGTTGCTGTGTACGAGCTGGAATGACGCAGGACTCTTTCCCTATTACCTCTGGGTATAGAGAGGAGCTATACAGAGGAAGCTTATGCAATGATTCCAGACAGCAGAGAGAATCCAATGAGGACATGTATATGGCACAGCTATGGGAATATTCACAATAAGGGACTTAGGAAGTACATACTTAACCCCTTAAAGGTTTTGCCGGACTGATCTTATTTCTATGCATGGCTTAAAGACAAACATAGGCAACCCCACCTTTCACTAGACACACCGGCTCAGAAAGCAATGTATGCTTCATTTGGAAATCGCTGAAGACTTCTGCTACCTGTGATTGACTAGATGTGTCAAATAAATAGAAAAGTGCGTCCTTGGATGTTTCACCTTCCGGATACTTGGGTCTCTCTTTGCAATCCACCGACTGTTGTTAAGTGTAATCCCCCTCTAGCACCAGAGAAGCCCAGACTTATTACAGGGAGTTAGAGCAAGTGCTTTGTATCTGCTCCTACTTTACAGACTGCAAACCACAAACAGGCAAACAGAGCTGGCCTTTCAGTTTAGGGCAGACAAGATATTGGACAATAGCATGTGCAAAACAAATGAAGTTCCAGCACCTATAGTGCTGGCAGAATACTGAATAGATAAGGCTAGTTTCACACTACGTCTTTTTAACATCCGCTGAAAACGTTTTTTTAGCGGAAGTACGGATCCTGCTTTTACAGCAAATAACGTATGCAAACGCATATGTTATTTTGCAGGATCCTGCACTGGATATTTAGGGGCGGGCATTGGAGTCATGTGATCGGGAGTGAGGGGAGCTAGACTGGGAAGAGGCTTCTGACAGCTGCAGACGCTGGTAACCAAGGTAAACATCGGCCTTGGATACCCGATATTTATCTTGGTTACGAGTGTCTGCAGCTGCTAGGAGCCGGGCTGCCTGCACACGCAACCAACGTAAACATCGGGTAACTAAGAGAAGTGGTTACGCGATATTTACCTTGGTTACGAGTGTCCGCAGCTCTCAGGTGGGAGAGAGAGGGAGGGGGAAAGACAGAGATAGAGAGAGAGGGGGTGAGGGAGGGAGTAGAGAGATAGACAGATCACTGGAGACTGGTTCTGGGCATGCTCAGTACTTTCTGGGCATGCTCAGTACAAAAGCAGGATCCTGTTACAACGCAACTGAACGCATTCTGCTAGGCAGGATCCAGCACTCATTGAAATGCATTGCAGCTCGCGGCGCAATGTGAAGGATCCTGTGAGATGCGTTATTTTGACAAAGCAAAAAAACGCTACATGTTGCGTTTTTGAAACATGTTAAAATAACGCAAAAGGACGGATCCTGCGTCTAACGGACGCAAACGCATGCGAACGCAGGTGGACGCGAGTCCATTGAAAATGCATTGAAGTGAAAACGGATTTGCACAGGATCCGTACTTCCGTTAAAATAACGTTTTCAACGGATGTTAAAAAGACGTAGTGTGAAACCAGCCTTAAACACACACACACACACACACACACACACATACACACACATTCTCTCACACACACACATTCACACGCACATACATACATGCACATACATACACGCACATACATAAATACACACGCACATACATAAATACACACGCACATACATAAATACACACACGCACATACACACACACATACACACATTCACACACACACTCACACTCATGCACACGCGCACACACACACACACACACACACACATTCACACGCACATACATACATGCACATACATAAATACACACGCACATACATAAATGCACACGCACATACATAAATACACACGCACATACATAAATGCACACGCACATACATAAATGCACACGCACATACATACATGCACATACATAAATACACACGCACATACATAAATGCACACGCACATACATAAATGCACACGCACATACATACATGCACATACATAAATACACACGCACATACATAAATGCACACGCACATACATAAATACACACACACACACATACATAAATACACACACGCACATACACACACATACATAAATACACACACACACGCACACACACACAGTGTATGGCAAGTTATAGTGCAGGAAAATCCCTTCTAACCAGAAATTTTAACTAAGAAATAATGGAATTAGGTTTTGTTTTTTTTTTATGTTTTTGGGTTGCTACTTCCATTACGTTGCATTACAGTTCAAGTCATCTCCCTCCTCGCTGATGAGGCAATTTGCATATTTAATTTTCCCAAGAAGCATTGTATGGCTATATATATAAATATATATATAATATATATATATATATTAGTAATCTCCTTACACTGGCATGTCACTCTTCAAAAGGAGGGCGTTACCACTTAGATTACTTTTGGATTAAAATCCTTCAAGGTCTGTCGTCCGTACGCTTCTGGAGTGTTCCTTCCTTGCAGTCGTAGACAGGGAAGATGGGGACACAATCTCTAACAGAGGAGCATTACTCTCTTATACCCATGTACTAGTGTCAGGAGCATATGACCAGCATCAGCGATCACAAGAATGTGTCTGTTCCCTGACTGTAAGCAACCGTGAAAAACGGTAAGGGCTGGAGACAATGGATCTGAGAAAGTTACACAACTTTGTAATTATTCACTGATTGTTCTTTAGTTACATAGATCCGGAAAATCCCTTTAAATGTTAAGAAAGTGCCCGATTGTGTTTGAGCACATGGGCAGCCGTAACAAGGATCTGCATCAATAGGGATAAGCTGGAGTATCAGTCCTGTAATCCTGTAGCAGTTGTGCAGCCATTATTGATCCATCCTCACTGATCAGAGTTCTATTCTTCTACTTTACATACTGCTATGACTTAATCCCCATTCTCTGATCACAGGCTAAATACTAAACCATGGCTGTGTTATGTACAAGGTTCTTACCAATGAAACAAGAAGCCCAAAGGATTGGGATGGAATTAAAGCGGTATTCAGGTGTAAACAAGTAAAATCCTATCCCCTGCAATCCCCATTGCTCTGCCAAACCAACGCTCATCAGTCGATTTAGGAAACTCATCTTCAAATTGAGGGGCAAAAGGTCAAAAATAGCTGACAATTTCCTAAGCATTATAATTATGATGGTCTACGGTAAACAGGATTAAAACCACATTTTTAATATTTCCGCGATGAAACAGCTAAAATAATTCTTGCAGGAATTCTATGACAGCCGCTAATCTGATAATTTACTGCATAATGGCATGGCTGCATTTTCATTTTGAAACCCGTCTGTAAGCACTCGTTCAGGAGTCGGGGGTTCTTTATGTACTTATCCCTCCTTTTTTTTTTTCTTTTCTTATTCTTCAGACCGAGTGGTTTTCACAAAACTGCTGAGATATGTCTGATATTGACCTGAGTGTCAGCTCAAAATTGGCAATGCAAGTCTATGGGTCCGTGAGAAAATCAGGCAGTAGTCTGATGCCGTTTTGTATTGCCTGATAGATATGACAAGCTGACATTGACACTCTGCTGATACTCTGACACTGATGACGCTCTGCTGAGACTGTCGCTCTGCTTAGACTCTGCTGAGACTGTCGCTCTGCTTAGACTCTGCTGAGACTGTCGCTCTGCTTAGACTCTGCTGAGACTGTCGCTCTGCTTAGACTCTGCTGAGACTGTCGCTCTGCTTAGACTCTGCTGAGACTGTCGCTCTGCTTAGACTCTGCTGAGACTGTCGCTCTGCTTAGACTCTGCTGAGACTGTCGCTCTGCTTAGACTCTGCTGAGACTGTCGCTCTGCCGAGACTCTGCTAAGACTGTCGCTCTGCCGAGACTCTGCCGAGACTGTCGCTCTGCCGGCGCTCTGCCGAGACTGTCGCTCTGCCGGCGCTCTGCCGGCGCTCTGCCGAGACTGTCGCTCTGCCGGCGCTCTGCCGAGACTGTCGCTCTGCCGGCGCTCTGCCGAGACTGTCGCTCTGCCGGCGCTCTGCCGAGACTGTCGCTCTGCCGGCGCTCTGCCGAGACTGTCGCTCTGCCGGCGCTCTGCCGAGACTGTCGCTCTGCCGGCGCTCTGCCGAGACTGGCGCTCTGCCGAGACTGTCGCTCTGCCGGCGCTCTGCCGAGACTGTCGCTCTGCCGAGGACTGGCGCTCTGCCGGCGCTCTGCCGGCGCTCTGATACTCTGATGGGACTGGCGCATGGCTGAGAGCTCTCTGTTGATACTTTGACACACTGTTGCGGCTCTGACACTCTGCTGACACTGATGACGCTGTGATGAATCTGTCTGTTTTTCTCATAAATGGGGAAAAAAAGACGTGTGAGTGAGGTCTTAGGATGCCATTTTAGGCTCTAAGGCCATGTGCCCACGGGGGATTTGTACCTTAGGACTTTCCTGCAGGTATTTCTGCGGGTTCACACGGCAACTCCCCTAAATTTTCAGCTATCCATTTCTGCGGCATTTCTGCGGAGCTGTTGCGGTAAACCTGTGGAAACAGTTCCGATTTCGTGCAGACTTCCTGCGGAATTCCCGCCCTGTATCTCCATAGTGGAGGGGCGGGAATTCCGCAGATAATTCCGCATGAATAATTGACATGCAGTTACAGGCATCTGCGGGAAATACGCAGCATATTCCACAGCCGCAAATACCGCAGCATTGATACAGCACTCCCCAAATCCCATAGGATAACATGGGGAATGTCTGTACTTGTGTAAACCTATGGATTTATCTGGAAAATCTGCGGGTTTTACGCAGAAAAATCCGCAGTTACTTTCTCCAGTGGGCACATAGCCTAACAGATCCAATAGAAGCTGCATCTGGAAAACAGTGCAAATGCGGATGCAATGGAAAATAAAGTTTTCTGTTTTCAAATAAATTATTATATATATATTTTTTTTTTTTTTTTTTTTTTATTAATAAAGACCGAAGTGGACGCTTTGGTCTCTGTTTTGGATCCATTTTTACTTGGTGTCTCAAAATTTGTAGTGCTCTGGGCATGAAGAGTGCTAAAAATCTGATCCAGTAACTACTAACATAACACATGACCGGCCATTATAATCCTTTTCACATAGACTTCAATGTTACAGAGAGAAAAAAAAAACCAAAACACAAGTTGTTAATCCATTTATTTATTTTTGGGGTCTGACAACATTTTGCAGACTTTATTTTTAAGTCCAGCTAAAGAAATTGATTGTAGCTGAAAAAGGCATGCGGAAGACCATTTATGACACTTCCGTTCCCATTAAAATGAATGGGATCTTGGAGTCTAATGTCTTTCAGTTCCGTTTTCTTGTTATCCCAAAACTGATCCAAACATGAAAATAACTGCTGGACAGAGCTTTTAAGGGGTTGTCCAGAACGTTTACATCGCAGGCCTATCCTTGGGATAGCCCATCAATATTTGATTTGGGGGGGGGGGGGCACGCTAGGTTTGGGTTCGTACCATGCCACATGGCAGCAGGGAAGGGAAACCCTGTGTCTAGGGAAGGGGGGAGAGGGTGACCCCTGACCAAACATTCCGCAGTCCCCAGGCTCCCATGGCCACCCTTAGATAGTGCGCTGAGCAGGATACTTGGCCCTGGCCTACCCTGAACTGGTCCCTAGTAGGGAATGGGTGGGATGAGTGCTTAGTCAACCAGAGAATACACACACAAGGGAAAGTACAGCACAGACCAAAAGTTTGGACACACCTTCTCATCTCTAGAACAACTGTTAAGAGGAGACTTTGTGCAGCAGGCTTTCATGGTAAAATAGCTGCTAGGAAACCACTGCTAGGGACAGGAACAAGCAGAAGAGACTTGTTTGGGCTAAAGAACACAAGGAATGGACATTAGACAGTGGAAATCTGTGCTTTGGTCTGATCAGTCCAAATTTGAGATCTTTGGATCCAACCACCGTGTCTTTGTAGAAAAGGTGAGCGGATGAACTCTACATGGCTGGTTCCCACCGTGAAGCATGGAGGAGGAGGTGTGATGGTGTGGGGGTGCTTTGCTGGTGACACTGTTGGGGATTTATTCAAAATTGCAGGCATACAGAACCAGCATGGCTACCAGAGCATCTTGTAGCGGCGGTGCTCTTCCATCCGGTTTGCGTTTAGTTGGACCATCATTTATATTTCAACAGGACAATGACCCCAAACACACCTCCAGGCTGTGTAAGGGCTATTAGACTAAGAAGGAGAGTGATGGGGTGCTACGCCAGATGACCTAGCATCCACAGTCACCAGACCTGAACCCAATCGAGGATGGTTTGGGGTGAGCTGGACCGCAGAGTGAAGGCAAAAGGGCCAACAAGTGCTAAGCATCTCTGGGGAACTCCTTCAAGACTGTTGGAAAACCATTTCCGGTGACTACCTCTTGAAGCTCGTCAAGAAAATGCCAAGAGTGTGCAAAGCAGTAATCAAAGCAAAAGGTGGCTACTTTGAGAACCTAGAATATGACATATTTTCAGTTGTTTCACACTTTTTTAAGTATTTCATTCCACATGTTTTAATTCACAGTTTTGATGCCTTCAATGCGAATGTACAATTTTTTAGAGTCATGAAAATAAAGAAAACTGTTTGAATGAGAAGGTGTGTCCAAACTTTTGGTCTGTATTGTGTGTGAACAACTTATCTGCAGGATGACTCTGGGAGAGATACAGCAACCACAAAACAATGTTTCTTCAGATGAATACAAGTCGACTTTTGCATCCAAAGCCCCGTATAGGAATATAACTCTATCACCAGCAAACACCAGCAAACACCAAGGGGAAATGTGGGTATTTAAGGTCACAAGGGGAAGCGAAGATGATTAACAACTGAAAAAGTGAAGAAATCCACAGGGTCCTAAAAGGAAAGGGATTAACCAAAAGCAGAGAAGATTCATAGGATACCATTTACACCACAGCAGGAAGAATAGAATGTCGGGGAGCAATTTGCACAGCCAAACGCTTCGACCTTCTATAGCCGGACACATCAGGGAGTCCTTCAACTGTGATCGGCCCAGTGCCCTACGCTGTGTAGTTTTGATGCGTATTCTCAGAAATCTGCATGTCTATTGTGAAGCCAGCAAAGTCTATGAGAATTCAGAAGTGCCATGCCCACGTTGAGTATTTTTCCCTTGCGTATTTGGTGCAGAAAAAACGAAATCTGCACCAAATAACTAAGGGGAAAATACTAAACATGGGCATATTAGTTCTGAATTGTCTATAGACTTTGCTGGCTTCGCAATAGACATGCAGATTTTGATGCAGATTTCTGAAAATCTGAGTCAAAATCCGCATCAAAATCTGCAGCGTGGCCACAGGGCCATACACCCATGACAGTGTGACTCTTAGCCTTACAATCGACAGACTGCCATGTGCCCACACTGCAGAAAATGCGCGGAATTTGCCGCGGATTTCCGCAGATTTTTCAACAATCTGCAGCACAGCTACTCCCCAGCCATTTCTATGGCATTTGGGAACTGCTGTGCCCACGCTGCATTTTTTTCCACAGCGGACTTCCCTGCGGAAAAATCAGCAGCATGTCAATTATTCCTGCGGATTTACCTGCGAATTTTGCCCATGCAAGTGAATGTTAAAAAAAAAGCAAAATCCGCAACGAAATCTGCGTCAAATCAGCGTCAAATCCGCACCTATGTAAAGGTGCGGTTTCCGGGGGGAATGCTGCGGATTTAGCTACAGAAAAATCCGCGGATACAGAGTCCCGTGGGCACATAGCCTAAGGATAGGCCACGGATGTAAAAGTGCCGGACAACACCTTTTCACTAAACCTTAGAAAACTGTAATACAATGTATCTAATTAGCAAAAATGAATGCTTTTAATTGTAAGTAGTTTGTAGTTTTATATTATGTCCCCTGTGATTTTAAAGCGGTAAAATCTGAGGCTAATTACTTCATCCTATAAATGGATTTAATTTTGTTGTCTAGAAGAACATGTCATAGATTTGACTGGAACAGTTTGTCAGTGTTTCTCTGGGGGAATAAACTGAAATGGCAACAGCTACAGAACTGGATGGATTTTACTAGATTTATTTTAAAGAGATCTATATGTAAATATTTACTTTTTTCTTTTCACATAAATAAATCCTCTCTTTCCAATGGATTGAGCCTGAATTG